>NC_063196.1:5706640-5711640 GCF_017589495.1 Alosa alosa
CGATTTGACGGTGATGTCAGGTGACTGCATGTAAATAAAAAATACAGCCTTCACTTAGCAAAGATAATGTCAAACTATTTTGGCAACGTCTCGTTTGATTGCATTTTTGTCCACTTGTCATCACATTATTATGACCATTAAATGTAGGCTATGCTATTTCACTAAAATCTGATTAATCACAGGTAAACACAATAAAGAATGGGAACGTAAATTGGAATTATGTATTCTAAGTTGTAATTCCTCTGTATGTCCTGTTGGTGACCTCAGTGAGAAGTACTGTTAAGACGCTCTTAGCCGGTAACGAGTACTCTGGAGTAAGAGGGACTTTTCTGACGGCTCTTAGGCTTAAGATGCTTTTCGGGGAACTGGGCCCTGATCTTGTGTGTTGTGTTTAGTCAATACATTCGATTCACCAATTCACCATTTAGTAACAATTTATCTCCAACCTTCACTGTATTCTAAGAAAAGCAGAAATGTGAAATGTATTTATTATGACCGCCCGGCGCAGCTAAGCGGCGGTCATATAGGTTTAATATTTTTTTTTTTTTTTTTTTTTTTTCTTTTTTCACATGCCCAAATTTTAGGTCAATGATACCGGGACACTGAAAGACCGGGGTCCACGAAACTTGGTGGACATGTAACCCACATGGATAGCATGGAACCATCGTTTTTTCGTTTTGATCTGTAGCCCCCCCGCTGAATTGGACCCGAAAGGAGGGTAGGGGCAGACACAGTTTTCTGTGAATATCTCGAAAACCGTAGGGTTTAGGAGGACCATTTTTTTTTTGTATGTTGATCTCAAGGGGCCATGTCAACCCATTCCATAACCACTCATTTCATGTATAGCGCCACCTAGTTAAACACAAAAAGTAAAAATGAGGTGGTGTAATTGAAGGTATCTGTGACCCTAACATAGTCAAAACTGCACGAAATTGGAAGTGTAGGATCATTATGACACCCTCTGTATGCACGCCAAGTTTTGTGGAATTCCGTTCATGGGGGCCACACAATAAATTAATTTATGTTACTATACACCAACTGGCCTGTAGGTGGCCGGAGACAGTTTTCTGTGAATATCTCGAGAACCGTGAGGGCCTAGGAGGTCCACCTTTTTTTGTATGTTGGTCTTAAGGGGCATGTCAACCCATCCCATTACCACTTATTTCATGTATAGCGCCACCTAGTTAAAAAAAAATTAAAAAAGCAAAAAAATTAGGTGTTTTCATCTCAATATCTCTGGCTGACAAGGTCAAAACTGCACGAAATTAAAAGTGTAGGATCATTATGACACCCTCTGAATGCATGCCAAGTTTTGTGTACTTTCGTTCATGGGGGGCCTTACAATAAAATAATTTATGTGTACATTTAGTGACGATACACCAACAAGGATTCGGGACACTGAAAGACCGGGGTACACAAAACTTGGTGAGCATGTACCCCACATGGATAGCATGGAACCGTCATTTTTCGTTTTCATCTGCAGCCCCCCGCTGGACTGGACCCTCAAAGGAGGGTAGGGGCAGACACAGTTCTCTGTGAATCTTTTATGGTATGTTGGTCTCAAGGGCCCACATCAACCTGGCTCATAATCACTCATTTGTGATTTGCCCCGTAAAAAAAAAATGAAAATGCAATATTATTCTGCTTTAATCGCCCCTATCTTCAGTTAAGATGTTCAGAACTGCACCAAATTGTATGTGTATGATTGACCTGGCATTCTCTGGGGGTATGCCAAGTTTCGTAAAATTTCATCCATGGGGGCTAAAAAAATTAGGTTATGTGTACATTTAGTGACTGTACACTCATTGGCCTGTAAATGGCGGTGCACACATATAAACATGCACAGACACAGGCACCCACATACTATCGGTATTAGAGCGGCCGATACATAATTACAAATTCAATAGGATCAAAAGAAAGCCAAAATATTCATCATCATCATCATCATGGCTGCATTTTCAGTATTGGCGATAAGTAGTCGTTTGTCCACTAGATGGCGATCGTTGCAGTGAGGCGTAATTTTGTTGGAAGTTAAAAGTGGGTTGGAAAAATAATGGACACTTCCTACAAGGACTGTAATTTACCGCAGCTTAACATCTAATAAGGACAGGGACGATGTTCACATGAAGTGTAAGTGAGGATGAAGTGAGGATGTTTATCGGACATGCTTGGTTTTACTGCAGATGCGTTAATCTTGTAATATCAATAAGGACCTAGGTAATGTTACGTTAAGCGTTGGTTGAGTGATGGAGGCCCATTTGATTGATTGCATTTGTAGAAAACTATAAATGCGGTTATACCAAACAAATTGATAGCAGCACTGTTTGTATCTTTCGACTGTCATTTATTGCGTGCTACAAAATCATTCTGTGCAATGGAAGATTTTCCAACGTTACACCGGTCTGATACAGTTTTGCCTATACATGCGTGAGACTGAGACGCCTGTTTATTTTGTTTTAAGTTCGTGCAGGGTGTGGGGGGAATCGATGTGCTTTGATTCCAGCTTGGTAGTTGTAGTCTGTGAAATTAAAAGCACGTGTGTGTGAAGTATCCAAACAATGACACCTTCATTTCATTATGGCTGCTTTAGCAACACACCTTAAGCTACTGTGTAGTGGGTCCCGTTTAGAAGTGGCTACTTCATTCGCTTTCCTTGACTCATGGAGCTGCGTGAATGTTATTACAACTTTTCGCCGCGATATGGCAGTTTAAGTCCGCTTGATACTGTAAATTAAAAGTAAGCCATTGGTTTCCAAAGGAGATTTTATTTTGTGCTAGCATAGCCTATTGACAATTTATGTTGTCAATAGGCCTACCTTATAATCCTACCTGTAGCTTAGGGGAAGCTAACAGCTTTCTATTAGGATCTAGTTTGTTAGTTACAGTTTTGTCATAACTCCCTAATGCATTTTGCATTTTAGAATAGCCAGAGCGTGTATATCTCAATCTGAAAATTAAACAATACCGGTGCCTATGGACTAGGCTGGGTGAACCCAGCCTGATCTGCCCGCCTATTTATTTTTTGATTTCTTAAAAGATTGAGCTTGGTCTGATGAAAGCCAGACTAGCCATGGACCTCAGTTACACAATGCAAGGGAACATGAATCAGCCTATATTTTACACGAACAATAACGGACAAAAAAGCTCTTCAACTTTGGCCCGTTAAAATGTGTATGAACAGTCTAGCGGCGCGATTTCATCAAGGCCCATTTGGACATGTCAGTTATTTGCACCACTGGTTAGATGTAAAACAGCATTTCGTTTCAGACTACTGTTACTTAATTTGTGCATTAACAATAACGTTTCAGACTATTGTTACTTAATTTGTGCATTGACAATAAAGTATTACATGAACTAAAGATGACTAAAATCTTATGTAGAAGAAGAAACATTCACAAAAAATCCATCCATCCAAAATGACCTTTGTTTTGATAGCTGTTGAAAACGGCATGGAACTGACAGAGATGTTTTTGTTTATAAATACATAAAAATAAATAAATAAATAAATAACATTATGCTGATACCTTTTGCTTTTTCCCAAATACAATGTAGCCTACAGGTGTAAGTGACCTTTCATCAATCCAGTTGCAATGGATGAACTGTGATGACCTGCCCTACTTGTGATTGTTTAGAGATTTTAAAGGTTTTATAACAATGCTACATCCTCTTTGGCTATTCTACAATCTATTCACCTTTTCAGCACCAGTAGGCTACTTTCTGTGCAGCCGCACACACACACTCAGGCATGCCAAACAAGCATACACAAAAGTTTCAAGAGTGGGGGATGGAGTAAAAGATGGAGACAAATTGAAGTGTGATTTATTTTCGCGGAATGGATGTACAGGACTGAGCGGCGGTCATATTTTGTACCGCTATGCGGTACATCTAGTTAAAAAGCACAGTAGTGTGTAACTGACTCAAACACAATCAGATCATGTGACTCATCTGTGTGCCTTACGACTGCAAAATAGGGATTTTATAAATAATTGTATAGTTTTGACTGAAATGAGTTTCGTCTGGAAGAAACAGAGTACTGCCAGCTTTCTCTGACACATCCGCTTGTGGCGAACGCAGCAGCAAAGGCTCTAGCAACATGACCTAGTTTACATTTTAAACTCACACGTAGACGGACCAAAACACACACACCTACACACACACACACACACACACACCTACACAGTCACACACACACACACACATAGTCACACACACATAGTCACACACACACACACACACACACACACGCACACACAAGCCCCTGTGCCCCACTGATGGACATGGGATCGGGTCATTTTTGGTGGGGTTTTGCACTTTCCTTGGCTGGACATAGGGACCCAAGGACAAATATAACGTCAGGGACACAGAATGGCGGCTTTGGTCCGGGGGTTTTTGAAGAAGAGATTTGTTAAAGATGTTTTTTTTGGTGTGTGTGTGCATGTGTGTGTCTTTGATGACTGTGTTTCTGTGTTGCGTATGTGTGTGTGTGTGTGTGTGTGTGTGTGTGTGGAGGAGAGATGTGTTTAAGGTGCTGAATTTGGACCAGATGATCTCACTTGTGTGGGTTTCCAACCCGATTTCTTCCGACAGAATAGATTATTTTCATTTTGTGTAATGTTTAATATGTTTGCGCTTGCATGTCTGTGCATGTGTCTGAGTATATGTTAACTGTAATATGTTTTATGAGTATTATGTATGTGTGTGAAACCCTAAACCCCAAATTCTAAATTAAGGATGTTATATATATATATATATATATATATATATATATATATATATATATATGTGTGTGTGTGTGTGTGTGTGTGTGTGTGTGTGTGTGTGTGTGTGTGTGAGAGAGATATAATGCCGTAAAATAGGTATGTTTAAGTGTATTGTCTGTATTGTTTTGGCCAGTTTGAAGCCTTATGTGTTCAAACAAACAGGTTTAAATGAATGTCTCAAAGCAATGATGATAAAGTTATATTTTTATTGTGCTAAATGAGTTTATATATTTCTCTCAT
>NC_063196.1:5724140-5729140 GCF_017589495.1 Alosa alosa
TTATGGTAGGCTACCAGCCAATTCAGTAGGCTAACTCAAGACTGCAAGGCCATCATACAACGTTTTTAAGCAATAAACAAAATACTAACATAACAGTGAAGTTGTTCGTTTTTTCATGGTTTATTTTTTCCAAAAGCATCCTCTCCCCATGTGTCTATTGCTTTTACGTAAGGAGCTTGTAACAAAGTTGGCTTTTCTTCGTTTTCATTTTCTCTAGGCATATATGCTCAACAAATATCAGCGAGCTCAGCGAGGTATCAATGAACAGAAAACCATGTTGGCTAACAATTTATTAAATACTCCTGTTATTGTCGTCAACGACGTCGCTGTAGGCTACTGCCTTTTCAGCGCCTTCTGCTTATGGTGATTCAGTCTTTTGAATTCGTTTGCCATGCAGTTGTAGGCTACAACGTCTCTTGCCGTTCCCTTCATGTGTTCTATCAAAATGTTGTATGCCCTCATGGACAGTAGCTCCGTGATGTCTGCATCTTTCCAGGTCGGAGATTTTCTGGACAGCATTATGCCACTCCATCATAACACTGGCATTTAAGTCAGATCTAACCACATGGACGCCGCGAAAGAAACGTCACCAACACGCCCTCTCACTAGGTGTGATCTTAACCGCATGTCCTACGCTTCATTCAGACACAGCACATTTACATAATGTCCGGAGGAAATACTAGGGGGGGAGTAGTATAAACACCGGGTGAATTCGGACTTCCACATGACCGGTTATGTCGTTCAGATATACGGCCCCACCGTTTAACATCGGCAGAACCTCCGGTCTTACACGTATGTCTGAAAGCGCTTTCTCTCTCACTCTCTCTCTCTCTCTCTCTCTCTCTCTTTCTCTCTCTCTCTCTCACACACACACACACTAATACAAGTCTCACAATCAACAGTTTGGACCCTCTCTCTCTCTCTCTCACACACACACACACACTAATACAAGTCTTACAATTAAAGGAAAATTCCGGTTTTTAGCACTTTAAGGCCCTTTTCTGGTTTGTTTTGGATGAACTAAAGTGGTGGACACCGAAATTTTGACGATTGGTCCTGTCTCGACTTTTCTGACTCGTTTTGAATCGCTTTTGACTTCTCAGGGTGGCTGGCAATGGGCATACTGTAGTAGGCTACTCAAACATGTCCTAAAACAACCCTTAACGTTCGTTTTCAAAACTGTGCAACTCACCGAGTGGTCAAAACTTCACCACTCTAGTTCATCCAAAACAAACCAGAAAAGGGCCTTAAGGTGCTAAAAACCGGAATTTTCCTTTAACAGTTTGGCAGTCCCACTGGACTCTCTCTCTCTCTCTCTCTCTCTCTCTCTCTCTCTTACACACACACACACACACACACACACACACACACACACACACACACACACACTAATACAAATCTAACAATCATAACAGAATCCAGACTGCACATCCAGAACAGTGGATGCTGTTCAGGGTCGGACTGGGAACAAAATTCGGCCCTGGCAATTTTCTCCTGGACCGGCCCACTACTGGACCGGCTGACCCCCACCCCCACACACACAAGCCCACCGATACCAAAATCCCCTGATTCCCCCATAAATAACAAACACACAGTATCATGCTGTAGCAACACTTCATAAACGGAAGTTTAAACATTTAGATTTGGACCTATAGGTTATTATATAATCAGTATCAAGCAGTGACATGTGGTTTAATCAGTGTTGGGCAAGTTACTTCAAAATCGTAATATATTATGTATTACTTATTACTGTCATTTCAAAGTAATTCATTACATTATAATATTACTGTCTCTGATTTGTAAGGCATTACACTACTATTGTATTACTTTTAAGTTACTTTTACCAAAATATCTGAAAATATGGATTTGGAATTCTAAATGCAGTTTATAATGCTCAATGCAGCTCATTGCACTTCTAATGGAGGGTGATGTGGTACAACCGCAAATAGGCTAAATAACTTTAAAAAACATGTGGACCGGCCCACCGGTTGTACAGATTACCAGTCCGAGCCTGATGCTGTTGTACACTAATACTGTAATGGTGCCCAACAACTCCCCTCAGCTGTTCTGGAATCAGTGTCACCTAGGCCCTCTTGGGCCTTGTTGCTTTCCATATTTTCTATTGGTTTCATCAAGGAAACACAGAAGCAAAAATGCAAATGACCAATCAAACCCAGCATCTATGTTTTGTGTGGTGTAGTAACGCTTATAGAATGTGGTCAAAGGCGTACATTTGCAGTGATTTACAATGGCTTTGGACATGGCTTAGCCGGTCATAATCAAAGATCAGAACTATCCATTCTAGAACGTGGCATAAGCTACTTGGCTTGCACAGGCTTGGCTGTCTAAAACATCACAGTTATGTGCATTCTGGTCATGCGTTGCATGCTTGGCTGTCTGTGATGTTGCACCATTGCATACATGCACACCTGTCCCTTGCATACTGGGCACTTGCACACTTAACTTCCTGTTGCATTATGCACACTTGCATACTTGCACTTCTGGAGTTAACTTTCAAGTGTGCACGACAGGGGTATCTCGAGCCCTTCAGCACATTATTCTTGTTTGTTTATGGTAATAATGCACCTCAAAAGGTAGGTGAAAACTAGGAGAAAAATCAACAATAACAACATTACTCTTACAGCACCTACATAGTCTGTTTATTGATTTGAAATGACCCACTTCCTGTTCTTGTCTAGACGCTCTTGAGGTTGCAAGAGTGCAAGTGTGAGGGAGGGGATGCGCCTCCAGCCTCAGTGCAGAGTCTGCAAGAGGGAGCAAACGTGCTGCTCACTCCAAGCACCTCAGCCAGCGTGATTAGTCATGTGACTAAGGCAGTGTCTAATGGAACAGACATACCCATTCCGCTGGCAGCCATTTTGGACTCTACAGTCCCAGTATCCTTTGTGCGGACCTTTGAAAATGCATTTCACAGACAGGCCGTTTTTTTTGTTTATTTTTTTTACGAGAGCAAGGAATGCGAAGTGCATAAGTTCAGCTAAGGGCACGCGAGAGGCAGGCAGGCGCTAAAGGACATACTGTTGGAGGCAGAGAAGGGAGACGCGGCCAGGGGTGGACCTGGACACTTTGAGGCCCAAGGCAAAGGATTCCGAAAGTGAATCTTCTGGGTGGTTTATCTGCATTTTTGGGGAATTCAAAGTTATTAATTTGCACGGGGCCTTTTTTAACGATTTCAACTCGCTCTGCATCTCTTACGGTGTCTTGCCATAATGCAGGGTCGTCACTGATAACTGAAGTGCTATTGTGGGCTGGTATTGTGTTAGGGCTACTCACGTTACTGGTTTCGTTGCACCCAAAGCTTCTGCTACTGTGTCCGTAGCAGCACCAACAGCACCAGTGCGGACTTCGGCAGTGACAGTGATCTTGTTCCTCACGACTGTTTCACTTAGATCAACATCATAATCATCATCATCATCATCAGTAGAAGAATTTGTAGTGCAAGTTGCTGGTGGTGGTGCATCAGTGCCACAGCTGCTGCAGCTAGCATTAGCTACACCACCTAGCTCAGCAGATGTTGCAGATGTTGTTGCATCACTGTCCAAATTACTTTCTTCCGTGGAAGAATTCTTCGACTGGAAGAAGTTGGTTAATTTAGGCAATTTCTTTCTAAATTCTTCCTCCTCCCTTTTTCTTTTTCGTTTATCACTTCCACTCTGGAAACGTTTCATGGCTGCTGTCAATCGCTCAACTCCACACCTCACCAAGACCTCGTTCAGACTAGCTAGTTGCTGCTATGGTGAGAGGAAGCAGACCTGCACTGCAGTCATTTGATTTTATGATGAGTTTATGAGCGATCATGAGGCAAAATATTTTTTCCAATCTTTATCATGGATTAGAATATATTGATTGGATACGGTGATCATTTATTTAAAAAAAAAAAAAACGATATGGGGATGACGAGGCCCCCTGGTGGCCGAGGCCCCAGGCAATTGCCTGACCATGCCTAATGGCAGGTCCGCCCCTGGACGCGGCACTGACATTATGGTTTCGTCTTCTGGTTGATGTCCCTGCGTAGACTCAGAGTCAGTGTCACCATCTCAAGTTATACTTTGTAGTGCTGATTGACTGTGTGTGTGTGTGTGTGTTTGTGTGTTTGTGTGTGTTTGTGTTTGTTTGCAGTTGGGATGTTTTTTTATTATGGTTACAGCTGTTGCTGAGGCAGACGAACTACCTAGATCACCACACACACACACACACACACACACACACACCACACACACACACACACACACACACGCAATTATTCCACTCGGTCTCTCAGGGAGGTGTGTTGAAATTCTGGTTCCTTTAAGGATTCAAGGTTTAAAAGTTCAGAGAGAGGCAGACACGCGCACACACACACACATGCACCGACCAAAAAATACAGAAGTATCGGTATGTGATTCGGGATAAACGCTTATATATATTCCAACTCCTTTATCCAGATGTTTCACTGGGGCTTCTCAGGAAAACACACAAACGCACCCACAGACATACACACACACACACACACACGCAAGCATGCACACTGGTGTGCGTGCACACACACACACACACACACACACCTCAGCTAGTCTCTTCCAGGAAGGGGGATCTTGGAGTCCGCGGAGTCATTAGTCATCCACATGACCCGGGTCATCCACAGTAGGGTGCCTAGTTAGAGGTTAAAGGTCAGAGTTCACGCTGACTGCAAGGAGGGATAATCGGGGAGCGGAGTAAGTGCAGCAAGGAAGCCCTGAAACTGATTTAAGAAAACACACACACACACACACACACACACACACACACACACACACACACACACACACACACACACACACACACACACACACACACACACACACACACACAGACACACAGACACACAGACACACACGCACACAGGGATGGAGAAATGTATTATTGTATCAGGAAATTACAACGATCCACATATTTTTGGAGAGGCTATGTTTGATCAGTCCAAAGAGTGTGTTTTAATTGGCAAGCGAAAGGCAGGGACA
>NC_063196.1:5739140-5741640 GCF_017589495.1 Alosa alosa
TCCTCCTACCACATCACAGGCCACTGGCTTATCCTCATGTGGAAACGCCAGCTGCTTCTCCAAACTGCACAGTGACGGTCACTAACAGACACTGTAAGCAGCCTATAGCTGACCACAGCCACGGACATGATCTATTTCTGGCAATACTCAAAGGGGAATTAATGGTGTATGTATGGACCTCCAGGTGGTCTTTTTGCTGTTGTCAGCATGTCAGAAAATAGTTGCTGTAAGGGTGAAGAACGAAATGGATTCAGTCACAGGACATCTGACCTTTGGTGCAAGCATTTCTGGAATCATCAAACTGACTAAAATCTATTCAGTTTACTAATGCAAAATGATACAGTATTGTGATCCTTTTTAGCTCCTAATTGATCTTATACTGAATAATGTCCGGATCTCTGGAATACTCTCTTGTAAATAAAGAGTTTTTTAGAGACAACTTTTCTCTAATTTAGGAAGTTGATGGAAAAGTATATAGTCTCATCTTTGCTTTCAATATCAAAGTAATTTAGAAGAATAGCAATACATATTGGTCCGCCAACTAAACATCATTAAGTATAATTTTTAATTGTGAGGTCTCTGACAATTTAAACCCCTTGTTCTCTAACACAGTAAAAATATACATTTTCCAACCATTATAGTTGGTTGTCCTCCATTATAGTTGGTTGCCCTATGTATTCAGATCCAAGCTAAAAAGGCAATGTTGAAATGCTGCTATAGTGTCCTGTTGTATGGCTAGGATTGGGTGCATGCTAGGACATGTAGTTCAGGTGCATGCTGGGAGATGCAGTTTCTACCTGGTTGTCCCACGAAGGACGGTGGTGAGTCACAATGTTTTGGCAGACGTGGGGTTAACAGTCATTCCACTCCTGAATGCATTCCTGATGACACACTGCTTCAACTAAACACTTCCAGATACAACCTCTCATTCAGGCTCAAGTGTGTGTGTGTGTGTGTGTGTGTGTGTGTGTGTGTGTGTGTGTGTGTGTGTGTGTGTGTGTGTGTTTGCGTGTTTCTGAGTGAGAACAAGAGATGGAGAGAGAAAGGAAAGAAAAAAGAGACACGAAAACGTGGTGATTTCAAGGTGATATTGTGCATCATGACTTCTGATACAAAGCAAGTAGAGTTCACTCAGACACAGACAAACACGCACTGCCACACACACTCACACACACACACACACACACACACACACACACTCAGACGTTGCTCCCTCTGCGAACCTGAGCCTTCCCTTGATGTCTATAAAGCGTGCTCAGTCTGCCAGTTACCCACATGGCCGAACAATCCCGCTGTTGTTTTGGACACGGCTCCCTAGCAACCCCTTGGCTGAGTGCAACCTCTCTCTCTTGACTTCTGCAGGCCAGCACACCCACACTCCACTGTACCCCCCCACTTGACTGTTGTTTGGCTTTACCTCAATGCCCCTATGCTCCCACCCCACCCCCAGCTTCACCTGTTGCCCCCCACCACTTACCTCTCTCTTGCTCTCTTGCCCCTAACTTGACTTTTGCTGGCCTTAATCCAAAGTAACACCCCCGAATCCCCCCCTGCCATCCCTGTTGTGCCCCTTTCACTTGACTTGTGTTGCCCCAGACATCCCCACTCATCACCTTAATGCCCCCTGTCCCGGTTGACTTGGGTTTGGCTCCTCCACCCCACTGTCTGAATTCCCCCTGGTCATTCTCCTGGGAGCTTGAATTGGCTGGTCCTTGCAGCTCCGAAACTGCCCATCGTCACATTGACAATATACTTTTGTGTCCTGCACTAATAAAGCGCCTAATTGGTTTGTTTGTGAAAATGTGGCCGAAAGTGAGCATGCGGTGGACGCCTTTCGTTAATACATAGCCAAAAAATGCCAAAGCAACAAACTCATATTCAGATCGCTGTCACATATCCATAAGATACCCAGCTCCTTGTATCAACAACTTAACATAAAATACATTTGACATAAATTTCATTCATACCTTACATTACATAGCATTAACTATGGGGGCATTGCTCTCGTTAGTTCTCGTTTTTCATTCATTCATTCATTCATTTATAATCAAGAAATGTAAATATTCTGGAAATCTGGAGACTTTTGGGGAATGAGAGACAATAGTTTCCACTGTCTGTCCACCATTTGGATGAAGCCAGTTTGGCTTGCTCATAGGAATTTTTTGGTTCCACTGCCAAGGAGAGACCTTTAGAACAATTTGGCCTGTTGATAGGAACCTTTTGGTACTCCTGCCAGACTTGAAGTACCATTTGTAAGGTTCCTTTCTGGCAGATGGTCAGAAGAACACCTCTTAAGAGTAAAGCATTCAGTTGTTTTTATCCTTATTATCTGTGTGTGTGTGTGTGTGTGTGTGTGTGTGTGTGTGTGTGTGTGTGTGTGTGTGTGTGTGTGTGTTTGTAGTGGTGTGTGTGTATTTTGTTGTGGTTTGAGTGTGTGCATAGAAGTGTGCTGTTATGCAGTCACAGGGGAATGGCATTGCTGTTATACAAGTCTCATTGG
>NC_063196.1:5746640-5749140 GCF_017589495.1 Alosa alosa
AGTTGAATAGTGGAACTAGAAGAGCTTCATTGTGTGCGTGTGTGTGTGTGTGTGTGTGTGCGCGTGTGTACAGTGGTGGCAGGCAGGGATCAGTGTGTCTACGTTTGTAAGTAACAATTGCGCCACGGCAGTGGTACATTTTCATATCGCTTTCCCCTTGCTTTTGCAGGAAAAGGTGTCATGGGGTGTCACAGCTTAGAGTTCCATGCTGTGTGTATGTGTGTGTGTGTGTGTGTGTGTGTGTGTGTGTGGGTGTGGATGAACTGTTTGTTTCATTTCCTCTCATTTTTCCATGAATGAGTTTGTGTAAAAAGTGTGTGGGGGTTGTGTGTGTGTGTGCACTGTTTGTTTTAATTCCTCTCCTTACCCATGAATGATTTGTATAAAAGTGTGTGTGTGTGTGTGGGGGTCCTATTCAAACAATCCTCCTTAGCATTGCTGACCCCTATCCACCATCCACCTCAACAAAACTGCTATTCCCTTCCCTTCCCTTCTCTTCTCTTCTCTTCTCTTCTCTTCTCTTCTTCTCTCCTCCTCTCCTCCTCTCCTCTTCTCTTCTCTTCTCTTCTCTTCTCTTCTCCTCTCCTCTTCTCTTCTCTTCTCTTCTCTTCTCTTCTCTTCTCTTCTCTCCTCTTCTCCTCCTCTCTTCTCTTCACTTCTCTTCTCTTCTCTCCTCCTCTCCTCTTCTCTTCTCTTCTATTCTCTGCTCTTCTCCTCTTCTCCTCTCTTCTCTTCACTTCTCTGCTCTTCTTCTCTTCTCTTCTCTTCACTTCTCTTCTCTCCTCCTCTCCTCTTCTCTTCTCTTCTCTTCTCCTCCTTCTCTTCTCTTCTCTTCTCTTCTCTGCTCTTCTCCTCTTCTCTTCTCTTCTCTTCTCTTCTCTTCTCTTCTCTGCTCTTCTCCTCTTCTCTTCTCTTCTCTTCTCTTCTCTGCTCTTCTCCTCTCTCTCTTCTCTTCTCTTCTCTTCTCTGCTCTTCTCCTCTTCTCTTCTCTTCTCTTCTCTTCTCTTCTCTGCTCTTCTCCTCTCCTCTTCTCTTCTCTTCTCTTCTCTGCTCTTCTTCTCTTCTCTTCTCTTCTCTTCTCTTCTCTTCTCTTCTCCTCTTCTCTTCTCTTCTCTTCTCTTCTCTTCTCTTCTCTTCTTCTCTTCTCTTCTCTTCTCCTCTTCTCTCCCCACCTCTTCTCATGTGCTTTTTCTTCTCTTCTCTTCTCTCTCCTTCTCCCTCTTCATAGCTAAAGGGTTGGCTATCTGGCCTCTGGCCTTCTCATGACAACAACTAGAACACATCCGGCTGCATTCCGGCTCTCATCCGATTGCAATGTGGTGCGGTTTGGGGCCGGGTCTGCTTCCTGGTCTCACACAGACCCGCTCACTGTTACAGTTAATTGTCCAAGTAGGCCAAGAGATGGACATGCTTGATGGATTGTTCAACATAATGTGTGTGTGTGTGTGTGTGTGTGAGAGAGAGGGTGTATGCGTTAGTGAAGTAACAGGGAGGATTTTGCAATCTTGCCAATCTATCGTTTATTCATATTTGGTGCGTCACCAGCCCAGACAGAAAAACAGTGCTCTCTCTCTCTCTCTCTCTCTCTCTCTCTCTCTCTCTCTCTCTCTCTCTCACTCCCCACCCCTCTCTCTCTCATGTGTGTGTGTTGACTCATTTTCCACTGAAGTTATTATTTGACAGTGACTGGACATAAGATAAATCATGCGTGTAACCCCTCATCAGTTGTGTCTGTGACCTCAGCTTGCTGTAACTCATAGACATACACATGCACGCACGCACGCACGCACGCACGCACGCACGCAGGCATCCTTGCTTCCTTAGCTCCGCTCACCCCAGCTGAACTGCCCCCAGCTGCCCATGAACCCTGAGGTTGGAGGCTAGGGGTTGTCTGGGGTTGCCATGACACTGGCCATCTGTGAACTCAACATGCCCTTTCAAAGTAGATACAGTGTGTGTGTGTGTGTGTGTGTGTGTGTGTGTGTTTGTGTGTGTGTGTGTTTGTGTGTGTGTTGCTGTTTCAGTAGACACACACACACACACACACACACACACACACACACACACACACACACACATACATAGACCCCAGCCTAGCAAGTGCATGGTTCCTATAACAACACAACATTGCAATTAGGCTTAAAAAAGAAAGGCTGTGGCCTTGGCTTCTAGCAATGGGACGGGAGGGTGTGCGTATACATATAGCATATGTGTGTGTGTGTGTGTGTGTGTGTGTGTGTGTGTGTGTGTGTGTGTGTGTGTGTGTGTGTGTAATTCTGGGTGGGGACTCAATTCTAAACCCACCCCTGTAATCAGAACAGATAGTTAGTTCATGGAATCTCACTTCCATATTCCTGCAAACACACTCACACACACTCAAACACGCACACACTCACATAGACTCAAACATGTGTGCACACACTCAAACACGCACACACTCACATAGACTCAAACATGTGTACACACACTCAAACTCGCACACACTTACATAGACTCAAAC
>NC_063196.1:5761640-5764140 GCF_017589495.1 Alosa alosa
CAAGGTCCTACTGTAGTTAGAAAAAAATTGCTGGAACTGCGAATGAACTCAGACAATCATTTAAACAATTCATCATCAATTCAATACCGCTGGATGAGACGTTAAACCGAGGTCCTGACTCACTGTGAACATTCAAGATCCCATGGCACTTATCGCAAAGAGTAGGGGGTTCCACAGTGTCTTGGCTAAATTCACGATCTGGCCCCCCAGTGTAATTGGCTCATTCACTCCCTCACTCTCCACCTCAAGCTGGTGTGTGGTGAGCGTTCTGGTGCATAATGGATGCCGTTTATCCTCCAAGTGGACGCTACAGATTGGGTGATGGTTGGTAAGGTTCCCCCTTCACTATAAAGCGCCATATAAATCCAATGTGTTGTTGTTGTTGTTGTTATCAGTATGGTACACACACATGCCAAAAGGAGAGCGCTAATAGCTAATAGCATGAGAGTCATAAAATCACAGTCTGTGTCAAAATGAACAATAAAATACTGCATAGTTGTTGACACACATAATTGTCGATATTGGTGAATTGTTGATAGATTCCTAGGGTTAAGAAGTTACCAGTGATTTTCTAATGAGGAGATGCAGCACTCAAAGAATCTCCCATAGAAAAGTTTGGGTTTGTTCGTAACGCAAACATGGCAGTCATCTACACATATTCTGCCCCTTCCGCCCCCAAAAGTTGACATGTGAATCCATCGTGCCAATCATTTGGTATGTTGTGACTACATCGTGCCAATCATGTGGTATGTTGTGAATACATCATGCCAATCATGTGTTCTGATCTCGCAGCTGTAGCGAGGTTGGTGTGTCGTGATTCGTGAAGCATTGCGCACGCAGTTCTACCCAAAATACATGCCCGATATGTGCCCAAAAAGCGTTGCTATATGGTGGAGTGGAGGGACTTGCCTTAAAGGACTTTGGAGTTACTGAAGTGTTAAGGCACCACCGCTATGTTAATAACCAGACTCAACTCACACTCAACACCTTAGCGCTCAACTGGGTGCTAAATCCTCCTGAGCGACAATATAGAGTTTATGAATAAAGGACAGTGTAACGGAGGCAGACTGAGCTAGTGTGCTAGTTGCCCGTGTAAATCCTCACAGCCCTAACCTTAAGAACGCTTCTAACCGCTGAGTTGGAAGCCTGGGCTTTTAACTCAGTGGTTAGAGCGTTCGTCTCCCATGCCGGTGTGTGTGTCAAGGTGGCGGGTTCAAGGCCCGTGAGCGGCGAACGAACCGACCTTGTGACAACAGCACTCACAGATCTTTTTTAAAACTTTTTTTATCGCCCACAGACGTTTCGGGCAAGATGCCCTTCTTCAGCGTGATTGTGGCGATCTTGCCCAAAATGTCCGTGTGGCGAGTCAAATATTATAAAGTGGAACTGAGAAATTTCAGGTTCAGAACATCCAAGTTTTGTGTTTGGTCTTAAATGTGGAATTAGAGAACTCCTGTCCTCATTACATGACAAATCCTATGTTACAGTTTTTCACAATGGTAAAAACGAATTTCTCTCACGTCCACCCTTTTCTCAAAACTCTAAAGCCATTTTTCAAACTACTTTCACAAAATTCTTGACTCTTCTTGCAAAATGCGAGCAATCACTGCCAATCCAAACTAAAACACTACTGAGCATTGATTAGACACTCCATCAACATGTCAAACACAGGATGTAGTACCAGAAAGGAAATGTATTTCTAAATTCTTTTCATTTTTGGGGGGGAAATATTAAAAACTCATTATCACAATTTAGATATTGCAGACCATAAATACTGCATGCAATACAGTATTCGATGTCATTTCATGACAAGAACATGGTCTATCACAATTGCTCGACCTGTTCCTAGTATAGCTCTTCCTCGTTCTCCTCCTCATCCTCCTCCTCCTCCACCTCCTCTAACTCACACTACTCTTTCTCGGCCTCTCAGATTTGTTTCCATCCTTTGTTGGTATTTACCACCTTTACAGTACATTCACATGTTTTCATTTAGCAGACCCTTTTAATCACATCACTTTTAATCAAAGTCACTTACACACATCAATTATATGATGGGGCCGTTTGTCCCCAGAGCAACTTGGGGTTAGGTGCCTTGCTCAAGAGCACACCGGGCTACTGCATGCTGGCCCAGCTCTTTAGCCCTCACGTAGGGCATGAGCCCTCAACTCAGCTGCATTCTGCTGTTGCAATCTGAACTGGCTTGTAATGGTGTGGATCTCATCATTCACTAGCCAGTGTTGAGTTTATAGAAGTATAAGTATATATACTCTTTTGATCCCGTGAGGGAAATTTGGTCTCTGCATTTATCCCAATCTGTGAATTAGTGAAACACACTCAGCACACAGTGAACACAAAGTGAGGTGAAGTACACACTAATCCCGGCGCAGTGAGCTGCCTGCAACAACAGCGGCGCTCGGGGAGCAGTGAGGGGTTAGGTGCCTTGCTCAAGGGCACTTCAGCCGTGCCTACTGGTCGGGGTTTGAACCAGCAACCCTCCGGT
>NC_063196.1:5769140-5774140 GCF_017589495.1 Alosa alosa
AGCTTTGGAAAAAAAGAAAGAAAGAGAGAGAGAGAAAGAGAGAGATGGACAAAGAGTAACAGAGTCTTGAGTAAACGCTGAGTGAGTGACTGAAGATTTAACACCATGATGATCCCAGCTGCGTTGGTGGTTGTTTGGCAGAGATGCCAGTCCTGGAGCTAAGGTTACCGTGGGTCGCCAGGGCACTACCACGGTGTCTGGGATGGGCAGCAGGCGCCGGGAGGTATGCAGACGGGTGGCATCGCCCCCTGGCCTGGCAAAGGTGGGAAGGTACCCACCCACCCATCGATTCGCCTCACAGAGAAGAGATTGTGGATCAGAACCTGTGTGTTTCAGTGCTCACGTTCAGTGTAGTTGTTTAAGTGTGTGTGTATGTGTATGTGTATGTGTATGTGTGTGTGTGTGTGTGTGTGTGTGTGTGTGTGTGTGTGTGTGTGTGTGTGTGTGTGTGTGTGTGTGTGTGTGTGTGTGTGTTACAGTTAGGTGGAGTTGCTGGATCAGCAAAACAGTGTTCAGAGTATCACCATGTAACAGAGTATCACCATGACAGCAGTACATGTCAACACAAGATTAACTACACAAAACAAGGGATGGTCTCCACGGCCTAAACATGCACGCATGCACGCACGCACGCACGCACGCACGCACGCACGCACGCACGCACACAAACACACAAACACACACACACACACACAGACACGCACAGAAATGAAGTCACTGAATACCAGAGAACACAGTACCCACATCCATGTTTACACACACCACAGACAAGCCCAGAGAGACCATCATTAGCTGCCACAAAAATTATCTCTTTAAAGGTCAGTGATTTTATATTATGGAGACCCAGACAAGCCCAGCCCAGAAAGTTTCACTGTGTAGGCAAAAGACCCACTTTCTCTAATAAACTGGTAATTGTCATACACACACACACACACACACACACACACACTCACAGACTCAGACTCATCCCCCCAACATACAGGCACACACATGCTCCTTTAGTGTGATGTTTCCTATAGGGGTTAAGTAGGCTACTTAACCCTTCTACACACCCTTCTTATGAAATACTCTTAACAGCATACCTCCTCCCTCACCCTCACCCTGACCTTCTCTCTCTCTCTCTCTCTCTCTGTCTCGCACACACACACACACACACACACACATACACATACTGTACACACACACACACACATTTATTCTCTCTCTCTCTCTCTCTCTCTCTCTCTCTCTCTCTCACACACACACACACACACACACACACACACACACACACACACACAGACATGGGCAGTATTTTAATTAAATGTATTTGAAATACTTATTTAATTACAAAACGTATTTTGGAATTTGTATTTTGCAGGATTGGAACAAATATAATGTAGTTTGTAACAAAATACTTTGAGGGATTGTATTTAGAGTATTTCAAATACTTAAATACTTAAGACAAATCTGTTTTTTTCTCTAATAAGCCAACATTTCATCACTCAGTTAAATATACTAACCATTACAATAAGCTATGCTTATCATGGTCCGGGAGCCAAAGGCCAGAATCATGGTGGACTTAGAAAAGTCAACTGAGGGAGCCAAAATGGTCAACATGGGTTGTAAGCCCATTTTTTTTTCGCTTGTCTTTTCTGTTTCATCATCCCCTTAGAACATTGAAAGTAAAAAAAAAAAAAAAAAAAAAAAAAAAGTAACTATCTTCAGGAGCTTGAATTGGCAGGTGTGTCAAGTCAAGACTAAAATGTGAAAAGGATACAGATAAGATACTGAGGGAGAACATTAGGACATGGACCCCATACAGTATGATGACCTTTGACCCCATGACCTTGAGTACCTAATAGCTGATGTTCATTCTTACTACAGGACAGTATTAAAACCACTTAATGGATTTGACATGAGGATGTATTCCAGGGATAACATCTGCCGGGGATGCAGAAATAATGCAGGAGACGGACGCAAAGACCTCCCCGATGCAGAAAGAGTTTTCTCCACCAAGTTAATTAGTTCTGTATATCGGGACACCTTACAGGATGTTATTCTGTTTGTCCCCCATGTTGCCAGTCATTTATGTAGGCAATATAGGCATGCATTTATAGTACACAAAGGGAAATGCAGTTCAGTTTAAAAAGAGGCCGACCTGTTAAATTTGTCATTCTACATTCATTGGTTACAGAAATGATGGTGGGTAGTATGCCATGTCAGTGGTTCTCAACTGGTCTGACTTTGGGACCCACAATTTCCCATGTTCATAAAGTTGCGACCCATATATATATATTTTTTAGCGTTCAAGCCATTGGAAATGGTGAGCTACAAGCGAAGTGCCTGTAGGCCTACTTGTTTTGTATTAGCCTACATTTGTGAAGTCTTCAACTCTTTATGTCACCTTTCAAAGTACTCAACAGGTATGACTTTGACAGGGGTGCCTTGTTTCCATGTGGCATTGTAGTTTTGATGGTTTCATGCTCTCATGTGCCAGCCATCGACTGCACACCACACAATGGGTTTTCTGTCCTATTTTGTCCTCAGTTGAAGTGAATCCATATCCGAGCCTACTGCAGGCTACTTCAAATATTCAGAGTAGCAGCCTACTTCCGTTTACCACTAAAATGATCTCTAACATGACCTGTCACATAAACATTGTCTATGTCCATGGCAATGACTGATATGTACTGTAGGCTACGAATAAAGTTTACCAAAATAAAGGTCCAATATTAGATCTGATAAGATAGCATTTTAAATTACCGATTTTTTATTTATTTTTAACCACAAGCTCTGCGACCCACCCAGAACGGTTCTGTGACCCACTATTGGGTCCCGACCCACCAGTTAAGAAACACTGTGCTATGTTAAAGTTGATTCCACTGTTACGAAGTTTGCTTCTTGTCAATTCAATCATCAATATGGGATGCTATTTACATTTTTTACCAGATCTACTTCATAGGAGCACCAATGTACAAAATGAATAGCCCTCTGCCAGCCAATCAGAAAATAGTATTTCTTGACTCTTGAGGATACGTTTTCAATATTATGCCTTGTAGTTTCTTTTAAAAAGTTGGTATACCATGATTATTGTGTGGATATTTTTGTATTTTCAAATTATACATACATTTTTCACATCAGTATTTTGTATTTTATTTTGTTACATTTTATGAGCCAGTATTTGTAGTTTGTAACAAAATAGTTTTTGATGTATTTGTGCCCACCTCTGCACACACACACACACAAACACACACACTTTTATTCTCTCTATCACTCTCTGTCTCGGCCTTACTTTATTCTCCAATATTTGCTCGGTCAGTTTGTCCCTGTCTGGTCTATGAGCCATCGTCACACATAACTGCCGGAAAATTAGTTGAATTGTTTGGAAAGTAAAACTGGCATGAACTTGGTATTTAGCCGCCTTGTTATTGAGTTGTTCAACTTCAGTACCAGTGGGCTCAGAGAGCTCTTTTCAGGGTTCAGCTCCTGGGTTTGCAGTGCCTTAAACGGCAGAGTTTATTGGGACTGCATGGTGTTTTGATCAAGCCAGAATTTTAAGGTTTATTGATGTATAAGCCAATCAATAACCGCCTAATTCAACCCTCTCTCCCCCACTCTCTCTCCCTCTCTCCCTCTCTCTCTCTCTCTCTCTCTCTCTCTCTCTTTGTGTGTGTGTGGGAGAAAGAGAAAGAAATAGAGAGGGCTTGAGAGACATAGCCTTTGGGTCACAGGTGTCTCCTAGTGTTAATGGTGTGTGTGGAAGGGTAGTAATCTTAACTCTGTGTGTGTGTGTGTGTGTGTGTGTGTGGTGTTTGAAAGCAGCAAAGGTCAGCACACAGGTATCCTCCTACGCTGATGTATATGGAAGCACTCTCACAGCTGTGTGTAAGAGCAGAAGGGGTCAGCTTACTTACTAGCGGAAAAGCAGTTTGTGTGTGTGTGTGTGTGTGTGTGTGTGTGTGTTTGTGTGTGTGTGTGTGTGTGTTTGTGTGTGTTTGTGTGTGTGTGTGTGTGGAAAAGCAGGGTAAGTTTCCACTGGGGGAGTGGGACCCTATCCCAGCATGCACTAGTGTTCAAAACAGCAGAGTGAAATTCCGGAGTCCACTCACAAGTCCCCACTTTCCCTTTTACACACATACTCTCTCTCTCTCTCTCTCTCTGGGCCGGTTAACAGAGAAAGCGCAAATACCAAGTTTTTCTATGCGCAGAAAGCGAACGCTGTGCTTTGCTATATTGTGTGGAATTTACTAAGCTGTCACTTCATTACGTGAACAGCGCTCATCACCGCCCGTCCCCGCCCCCTCTACAACACTAATTGCGTTCCCACAGCTGAACCACAAGCGCAGTTGAATAGAGTTAACCAATGGCAATATCAAACAGAATCAAAGTTTAGCGATCATACATGATAATAAGATGTCAACGAGCAGCGACATACAAAGTAGGCCTAGTAGTTCTACTAATCTATTTAAAAATACTTGAACTATTTACTGCACGTAGACTAGGGCTATGACTTAATAATCTAGCAGGTTGGGAAGTGTATGTTGTGAAAGTGAAAATACGATATTAGAAAGGGAAACAAAAGTTAACGTTGCTTTTGACACAGTACAATGAAGAAAAACAATGCTCTCAATATTGATTCAGCTGTCTCTAAAAGTTTCTCTAGCCTAGTTGACGCATTTAACCGCGATTTGGATTACACCTGCTTTTAACAGGCGCAAGTTTTTCACCGCAAAACAGACGTGCGCTGTTTTCATACATATGGCGGAATACCTAATCAATCGCTATTAGCACTTCTCCTCCCCTGTGTTTGCGCGATACTTCCACTTTCCCCTGACCCTCCTATGAATGCATATGCATGACACGGAAAAGTGCAAACAGCCATTCACAGCTCCTGCAACAGGCATTCTGCGCTTTTTCCTCAGTGCGGTCCTTTTGTACATACCTCACCATGTTTTTATGTGCACGTAGCGAAATCAAATACGCCTGAAGTGGGTGCAAAAGTGTTAGTACATCAGTGT
>NC_063196.1:5784140-5786640 GCF_017589495.1 Alosa alosa
CTACGAGCTGCCCCACCACATGGGTCAAAGGCCATTCCACATGAAAGCAGAACAGAGACAACTTCATCACCACCGCACACACACACACACACACACACACACACACACACACACACACACACACAAATACGCACCCCGAGACTAGTCACTGTGGCCGATGGATTGAGATTTGGGGTTGGGTGTCAGTAATGTTGGAAGGTGAAAAAGACATACTATTAATAACTTTTCTATTATTAACTTTCTCCCTCACTCACACACACACACACACACACACAGACATACAATGTGTGTGTGTGTGTGTGTGTGTGTGTGTGTGTGTGTGTGTGTGCTGTTCAGAATAATTAATATTACATGACAATGGGTTTAACCTGTACTTCACCTGATTTATTATGCTCCACACACACACACACACATTGTAACTCACTCACATGTTGCAGGCCAGTCTTGCATGTTAAGGCTTCACTAGAATAACAGGGTGCATGTTTATCTTCCTCCCAATGTGTCAGCCCTTCAGTCCCAGACCCCAGGCTCGCCTAGACGCTCTCTCCACCCAGCAGGGCCCCTCCTGGGGCTTGTGAAAGCTGAGAGTGGCCCCTGGCCCTGGAGCCTTTGGGCCTCTCCAGATTTACTTAACCGGGGTCAGACGGCTGGCATCAGACACACACACACACACCTCAGGGTCAGGCGGTTGGCATTAATGTGTTCTACCCCCAAACACACACACACACACATACACACACACCTTCCCAATGTGTGTGTGTTTGTGTGTGTATGTGTGTGTGTGTGTGTGTGTGTGCTTCATTTTCACTTTAGTCAGTATTCAGTGTTTCATAACTCGCACATGTATACACACATCGACACACCCCACCCCCCCCCCCCACACACACACACAAACAACCACCTTTTTTTCTCTGTCTCTCTCTCGCTCTCTCTCTCACACACACACACACACAGAAACAGTGAGTTGGGTTTGAGTTGGGTAAAGATTGACGGTGTTTATATGCTGTGTATTGAAATTGAGAGAAGTGTGTGTGTGTGTGTGTGTGTGTGTGTGTGTGTGTGTGTGTGTGTGTCTGCGTCAAAGATGTTCACAAGTCATTTGTTTGAAGTCCAAGTCGAGTCTCAAATCTTTGAGGAGTAAGTTCATGAATAGAATTTCAGGTATGTCCCTCATTGGTTAATGTATTCTAAAGATGGAGGCGGAAGCACCGACTCTTACATGTATTCTAAATGGCAGATTTTACACTTACGAGAATACTACAATTTGTTGGCGGAAGTATAATTACACATGAATAAACATATTTATGAAGGAAAAAATAGATTTTTGCTGAGAAGCAACTCAAGAAATTACACAATGTAGCTTTAATTTTGTTTACACCCAGAACTTACATTGGGTCTCCAACTTAGGACATCGTATAGTCTAATCTTCTGCACATCCCTCTAGCCCTCTAGCCTGGTGAAATATTAACCAAAGTCTGTCACATCATATGGCCAACTATAAAGATGCAATCTGCCTGTTTCTAGCAAACACTTTGCAATGGTTAACTTGATACCTGTGACGATAAATACTAAGTTTAACGTCTCACTTTCACCTTAGCAAGTTACTGAGTTGTCTGAGTGCGTTTTTTGATCTGTGAGTGCTTGCACATGCGATAGGATACATTGCACATTATGGCAAAGGGGACATGCAGCTCATCATATGTTTCCCCAACGTTTTTGCACCAATAAAATGAAAGACAAATACATGAATAAATTTAGATTTAAAAAAGCTAAAAAATAATTGCATGAAATACAGGTTGGTCATGAGTCTTGAAGCTCAAGTCCCAGTCAAGTCTGAAGTCTTTTGAGGTGAAGTCATACTGTATGTCAAGTCTGAAGTAACTGTTTGTGCGACTTATGCTATCCTTACACCGAAAGACTGTGCAAAGATTTGGCAAAGATTTTTGAAAGACTACAGTCTCAAACCCTCTCACATCTAAAGACAAGTCATAGAGTTTTTAAATGGCTGACTAGTCACAGACTATGATTTTGCAACAACTAGGGATCTCACTTATTAAAAGACTGCAATTAGATTCCTTTAAATTATTTCACATCATGCACTAGATATCATCAGGAACTTAAACAGTAGGGAACTCATATCAAAGTCATATTTTCGGGTTTAGGCAGCACTGTTTCATGTGTGACATCCTTAACTGATATACAGTTGTTCTGTCATGGGGTATAGCCGACTAATCATTTATAAGAAATGAAAGAACAAATAATCATATAGGCTACAGCTGTCGCCTTTGCCCCTTCCTGTTTGGTGTTGGAGAGAGGTCACCATTGGTTTTTATATTGTTCACTATTTGCATGAGCCATGACTAAAAGACTTGCGATAATAGGCTCATTCGACTTCATGCAGCGCTACGCACATCTGACTTGATGTCAGGCATGCTAGGTTGAATGCAATGCATAGTGGTTAGAAATATTGTTCGACTTCTTGCAGCCAGACAGGAACTTA
>NC_063196.1:5791640-5844140 GCF_017589495.1 Alosa alosa
TGCTGGAGCGGCTGCTACCTCACTACTTCAGCGACGTACTCAGCATCTACAAGAGCCCAGGTACTACACTAGACCCATACTAAACCCACGCTAACCTAGTAATACAATACAATCATACTAAAACTACTACCTCACTACTTTTAGTAAAACAATTCTGTTTATCCCCCCATTCCTCTGTTCTAAAGAAGTCCCGTTCTAAACCCCAATGTTTCTAGGGTTTTAAAGCACTCCCGTTCTAATCCCGTATGTCTCTAGTTTTCTAAAGTAGTCTGGTTCTAAACCCCTTCTCTCTCTCCTTTGTGGTGTGCCAGCCTTCTGGAAGATGGGGAACCTGACGGGAACAGTGCGGAAGCACACGCCAACCCCGGCGGCTCTGCAGGTGCTCTTCGGGCGCATGCGCTACGAGTATGACTTCTACAACTTCATCCGCGACCAGTTCCACCTGCTGAAGAAGAAGATCGGCCTGCGCTCTTCATCCCCTTCTTCCTCATCCTCCTCCTCCTCATCCTCCTCCTCGTTGCCCAGTCTCCTCAGAGAGCTGGCTCTCCCCACACAGCAGCCTCTGCTGGACGACAGTCTGCTGGACGATGATAACAGCTGGTTGGACCAGCCCTGAGCGTTGCCATGGAGAGCCAGTTGAAGGGGTGGGGCTGACCATGTTTGAGTGGGAGAAAGGGGGTGGTCTGTGACTTTCTCGGCCAGTCTGGAAGGAGGATTGCTGTACAGGAGGCGAGAGAACATTCCCAGGGTGCCATTGGGGGTGTGTGTGCGAATCTTGATTGCCCGACTTTTTAACGGGTAGCCATTTTTTTTTTTTTTTTTTTTTTAGAGAGGAACATAAGTCAGAGACAGTCTGTGTAACCTCCTGTACTGCATAGGAGAGAGCTCTGTGAAAGAGGATCGCTATATTTAAAAGGAAATGGAAACAGAAACAATACAAAGGAGAATAATTTTATCTATATTAATATTTTGTTCATTTCTCAATATTTTCTGTCCCAAAATCCTGTTTTCAGTGTGTCAGTTTTGTTTTTCCTCTTCAGTTGGTTTTTGTTATTTGTTTTTTGCCCTACAGTCTTGTGCTCTTCTGTTGAGACATGTGACAAACCTGTCCCTAACTAATGTTGTGAGTTCAGAAAGCTACTCAGCCTCGCACCAAGTACGATCAAGGAGCATCGCACTTACATGAGACAATATGTTTCACTCCCACAAACAACCTCAACTCCAAACACACATACTGTATCTTCATTAAAGCTCAATCGTTAAAATTAATCATTAAAGACCAAATCGTTTCCTAAAATTCTTTTTTAATGTTTGAAAATGTGTTCGACATCCTCTACTTGTCTCAGGGCCACCCTAAGTGCCACTGTCTATCAGTGAAGAGAAGTGGTCTCACGTAGCCAGAGCTATACAGCTGCAGGAGTCTGTAGATGACCATTTGTGTGTACCCATTGAGCAATTCTGTCGAAAGCAACTTGCAGTAGACTTAGGTAATCAGTAACCTACAGCTCTGGAAATAATTAAGACACTACTGCACATTTGTCTGACAGTTCTTAGGCAGCATCGTCTATTAATTGAATTTGTTACCAACAAATACTGTTGAAGAGTCTAGCCCTGTGAAAAGAGGGATGCATGTTGAAGTGAAACACACAAGTGCCTGTTTTACCCTGCAGCAGACATTCATTTCTAAGCACTCTCTGATTACAGCGTACAGTAGATACTGCTGCCCACACAAACCAGTGACCGTTACAAGACAACTACACGCAGTCTAGACAAATTCTCCAGCAATGACTAAACACAGGACCAAAGAAGCAGATGACTGAGAAGCCTACTCCCCACACCAGCCCACACAAAGCTATGATTGTTTGCACATGACATAACCACAGACTATGTTAGGCCACAGGCAGAGTACTTAATTAAATACACACACACACACACACACACCTGCCCACACAAGCAGTACCACTCATGGCTTGTTCCCTCCTCCCGGAACACGGTAAATATGGATTTGTTTACAAACCGGAAAAGATGATCTCTGAAGAGCCATGTCGACTGGCAAGGGGGGTGGGAGATCAAAGTTGGATCAAAGTTGCATGGCTGGTTGTCTGTAGATGGATACGCTATGGCTGAGCGCACCATTCTCTCTATTACAAGTTAGTTTACCATCAAAATGACTTTGAAGCTGTTTTAAAGTTATAAAGAAACTTGGATAGGATGACTTAACATGGCATACCTGGCCTTCAGGTAGGGAGCCCCCAAATCAAATACAGCTTTGTTCAACCCAAGTGTGACATACTGAGCTACTATGATATGAAGGCTCTGCTACACAGCTGTTTAGTTAGATAGAGGGTGATGGGAATGCTGAACTTCTGCTTGGTGGCATCCAGGCAAATCCCGAGGGGGCTATACTGTACATAGGATTCGAGATGCACCATAACGTCTGCAAAGAAACTCTTCCATTGACTTGTATGTATTTGATACAGCACCTCCTAAGGTACAAAGTGGTGAGCATGGTCTGAAACTAGCTGGTTAGCATGCTAACTGTAGTGGATAACTGGGTAACACAGAGCATCTGTGGGTATTTTTGACATTACATCAAAATTGTTATTTCTTCTCATTCTGGGGCTTTTCCTGAGATTTTTTTTACATTTTAAACTAAATGTCATACACATAGCCCCTGTAGCAAGGTAGGCTAATTTCAGAATTTCAGTTGCTCTTGACAACATTCTTTTTAGCCAATAGATTGGGGCAAAGCTGGAGTTTGGAGCATGGAGTAGGCTATGTGCAGATTTATAATTCTATAGCTATGCTACACTTTAAAACATGGCCAACTTATTTTAAGTTGAGGTGAACACCAATTACACAGACAACTCTTCAGACATTTTAAACACAATTCCAGTTCCGTATGCTTATCATTTTGTGTCATGTTCTACTACCTTGTTCATTCACACTCAGATCACTGCAGCAGCTTGAGGAGTTCATCTTCTATTTGACAAAGTTAAATCTGGTAATATATATATTTGGGGGAAAGTTTTATTTGGCTGGCATAATTACGGTGGACTGACAGTATAGAGAGATTAAACGTTTGAATTGCTGAGATACATTATCATACATAGATACAAATATAAATATGAATATAAATATAAACATACACATCATCATGCATAATCACAAACATCAGATGCAAGGTCACGATGTGATTGACAGGTGTACGTAATTCTTCTGTGTACAGTATGGATGTTTTCTTTCTCTTTATTTTCTGGAAAAAAATTAAAGGATTTTTTTTATTTATTGCTTGTATTCATTCCAGGTAAAACTCTCAGGAAAGACATATTTTTTTGTTTTGAGTTGATAATGTCAAGGTTTTTTGTTTTGTTTTCGTTTCTATTAAGATTACATTTTTTTGTTTGTTTGTCAAACTCCTTTCCAGTGCTCCTAACATAGATAGTAAAAAAATAATGTGTCCCAGAGTATTCTCAAATGACCACCTACTTCAGTCAGATTTGAATTCAGTGAAGAGAACCTATCCATTTTTATTCGACAGCTTTTGAAATAAATGTCATTTAACAACAGCATCTCTTTCTCCTGTCTATTTTCTGAGTGAACACATTACATTATGGGAGCTATGATTTCAAACGGAAGTGGATTGGATTTCCAAACAATTGCCCTGTGTTTTCTGAGATAATGAATAATAAAGTTGATTTTTTTTAATGAATGCAATACACTTCCGTAATTTTAAAACACTTTTAAAACAAATAAGCTGTAATTTTCTTTATTCAGATATACACAGGAAAGGTGTTAAGTTCCTTACGCAATAGGTAAAACATTTCCCCCATCGGCCTGTCAACATCCAACCCAGTCTAACATTACAGTACATAACATGTTGTACTCAGGATCCAAAAAGAACCTCCTTCCTGGTACAACATGCACTGCCAGCAGCCTGAATACCCAACCAAGTACACACAAGTAGGGTTCTTTAACAACCATTTATGCCCAATTGATGTTGGCTCTGAGCAAAGCCAGTGGCCTGAATGCCAAACCAAAGGACTCAAGCAGCAAACAGCATCATCAACAAGACTCAGCAGTACTGTCTAGCGTCCCGGACCCTTACATAAATCTCCCTGTATTGTTTGTATGTGTTCAGCATGTTATTGCATTGGACTTAATCCTGCACCCTTGGACCGAAGACATGAGTGCTACTGCCTGGCATCAGCATATTGCTTGGCAGTACACTCCAGTGTTGTGGAGTAATGTTGTTTGGGCATTTTCCCACTGTTATTGGGCAACAATGCATAATCCATCAGTGGGCAACTTATGATCAACCAATCCAAACACCAAGAATGGGTCATGTGATTTGCCTGGCAACATTGCTCAAAAAGTTGCCCCCATGAATCATCCATCATTTGTTAAGCACCAGAAAGTGAGGTTTGCCCACTGCCCAGTTTTCCCAGCTGATCCCTGCTGACCAGCAAGCAGCAACACCAGTATGATGCGAGCTTCTGGGTACCCAGATTACAACACCAGTAACAAACAGACACAAACTACCCTCTAGAACGGGTTTTCAACTGGTTGTGACCTAGGGACCACCATGTTGACTAAGACGCAAGACTAAGGACCACTATTGTGAGGTGTTACATGTAGGTGAACACAGTGATTCCCAGTGTAACACTACATTTCTGTACATGCTCAGGGACCACCCACAATACCACTAGAGGGCACTGGACCACTGGTTGAAAACTCTAGAGCTCTAGTAAACTCTGTTTACTCTAGTAAACACAGTTTATCCACCTCTTAAAAGAGTTTATTCACCAATGCAACTTTTAACATTCAAAAATCACACTGTACTATTCACATTCACAATATATACTGTACACTCATCAACACTCTAGAAACCATTTAATACCACTGGCATTGTTATAAACATTGGACAATAACCTCCTTCATCACCAAACATGTTCTGAATGCCTTTTTAAAAAATCCGGTACCGCATGGCGCCGTCCACCTATCCGTGATCACAGAATTCATAGTTTAGCCACCTCTTATTTTACCACTACATCACTGGTTACTACTACAGGTGGGCTATCCCTGTTACTTCTACAGGTGGGCTATCCCTGTTACTGCTACAGGTGGGATATCCCTGTTACTGGTTCTCACAAACAGGTAGTGCCCAGAGAAAGGTATACCTCCAAAATAAATATTTTGTTCCAACAGAACTCACATGACCTGACAGACAGACAGACATACAGACAGAGACAGACAGGCAGACATACAGACAGACAGGCACAGGAGTTCAGCACAAAGACACAAGGACCACCAGAAGATAGTCAGCAGAGTCACCAGAGCAGCGCCCACCAAGACCCAGGTAAGAAGATGATGGCCCTGACTGGAAAACAGGTGCAGAGCCACAGCTGCTGCAGAAGAACATTCCAGTGGGAACAGGAGGAGAGTTCTGTGGAGCAGGGAATGTTTTGTGGAATGTTTGTGCACCTCGATTTAGGCTGGGGTGGAGGAGGGAGAAAGGAGCCAAGACACAGATACTGTATACAGTAGGAAGATAGTAGGAATACTACTTAGGAAGGACATTGACATACAGTTAGACATACATGCTTGTGAATCTGATGATAACTTTTAGTTGCTTATTGTTGTCAGGTAACCTATAACCATTTGCAATCATTGTGACTATGAAGTGTGAATGCATGGCAGGAACAACAGAGGGCACTATTGCAAAATATAGCAATTTTATCCGTGTGTGTGTGTGTGTGTGTGTGTGTGTGTGTGTGTGTGTGTGTGTGTGTGTGTGTGTGTGGTGTGAATGTGTATGCAGAGACCAAATGGCATCACCTGTATCATCTCCAACTAAGCACAGTGCATAACTGAGGTGAGCCCTGACTGTAGGAAACCCATTGTCCAATACCACTCCTCTCATTCGCTCCTGTGTCTGCACTCAACAACATGACCACCACTTACCAGCAAAGGAGACTACCAAAGGTGTGTTACCTATTCACTGTAAGGTGGGGATCACATTGGCCAGTGGCAAGCTTAACGCAGACCATAATAAGTTCTATCTCTTTCCTATGGTAACACAAACGGTTTGCCTTAAGGGGGGGGATCACATTAGCCAACGGCAAGCAGCAGGTTTCCTATTGTTCTCTATGGTTCGGCAGTGGAACGGAACTTTCTATGGTTCTGCGTAACGCTAGCGTTGAACAAGCTGAGCGTTGAACTTGGTTCAACTTTCAAAGCGCAACGCAAACGTATTCATTCGACAAACCGTTTGTGTTGCTTAGGAACGAGATAAAAATTATTATGGTCTGAGCGTTGCGCTACTGTACGTTTGCCGCTGCCGCTGGCTGATGTTTAACCCCCGCCTAACTGAAAATTGAATAAGCTCGCTTTGCGCTTTGAAAGTTGAACCAAGTTCAAGGCTCAGCTTTGTTGCTAACGCTTATTAGGGTTACGCCAGCGTTTCCACCCTTCCGCTGCCGAACCATAGAGAACAACAGGAAACCTGCCGTTTGCTGCTGGTCAATGTGATCCCCTCCTAAGGGCTGTTTCAGACCAGGTGCGTGGTGTGAACGTTACGTGTCTGTTGCGTGGTGTGAACGTTACGTGTCTGTTGCGTGGTGTGAACGTTACGTGTCCATTGCGTGGTGTGAACGTTACGTGTCTGTTGCGTGTTAATTGCGTGGCGGCTGCGTGGCATTTTCTATGTCTGCTTACCAGAAGCGTGTCTGACACAGACACTGCGGTGGCCTCTCTGCCTTTTAAAACATCTCCTCATTTTTTTCTTCACTGTTTTGGATGGAAACGCTTCGAACACAATTGCGTGTCGCGTGAAAAATAGCCGTCTGTCCTAACTCTAGCATGCACACGTTTTCAATGCGGCACGAGCCATGTCTGAGACGTGCGTGTCACGCAGGCGGTGTGCAAGCTCTAACCTGTTAACATGGGGGAGGAAATAAAAACGGACATGCCACGCACCCGGTCTGAAACAGCCCAAAGAGGGACATGCTACATACAGTACCCTCTAGAATTATTGGCACCCCTGCTAAAGTTGACTAAAAATAGGAATATAAAATCATCTTTTGGAAATTGATCTTAATGCCTTAAGTAAAAAATGAGGAAATATCCTACCTTTAAGGACACCAATTTTCTTTGTGAATGAATAATGTATCATAAATAAATAAATCTTCTTCCTTAAAATACAGGGGTCATAAGTATTGGCACCCCTATGTTAAATTCCCATAGAGGCAGGCAGATTTTTAATTTTAAAGGCCAGTTATTTTATGGATTCAGGATACTATTCATCCTGATAAGTTCCCTTGATCTTTGGAATTAAAATAGCCCCACATCATCACATACCCTTCACCATACCTAAAGATTGGCACGGTTTTAGTTCGGTTAGCCAGTTCAGTTGGTTTAATTTGCATTGAGCTCAATGAGCATAAAAATAAAACCATGCCAATGGTTCCTCTTCCTTGTCAACTTTAGCAGAGGTGCCAATAATTCTGGAGGGTACTGTACTTTACTGCTTTACAGTAAGCAAGAGGTGGCCCTATTTGTGATGCTAGCATACCACAGCTGCAGACGAAGTCAGTCACATTGCTACCCGCAGTCAACATGAACAGTTTTATCCAGCGTCAGCATAAGAGACACACGTAACGGGCACAGAGACTTTGTAGGCGGGAGGCCTGTCCAGTTGTCAGATCACTCAGAGACCAACGACCCTACAAACGGGGTCATAGACAGTGGGAGCATAGAGATATTTAGGGGGTATTTTGAAGGAGAGGACCCCCTAAAGCCTATTTATAACATAATGGGCATCACATAAACACTACATGCTTTCCTGGGCCACAAAGTGCAGCAGCGCTGTAACACAGCACGGACATCGGGGGTAACCAGGGACGGATGTGGACATACAGTAGTGCTCTCATGCAGGACAAGATGCATGTAAGATGGTAAACACCAACAGAAGATGCTGTTACACTGTGTAACTGTGAGAGGGAGACAGAGAGAGAGAGAGAGAGCATGTGTGTGTGTGTGTGTGTGTGTGTACAGAATAGGAAACTCATCAGCAGTGAGTCAGGATGTGGCTCAGCTTTGAAGGAGCTGGCATCGTATGACCCTATCACCCCTCTTCCCAGACCAATAAAAGTGGAGGAGCAGAGCAGAGTGGAGTTGAGACTCAAATACATACAGACTACATTGGTTTGAGTGTATGTTTAGGTGTGCACATGCATGTGTGTGTCTGTGTGTGTGTGTGTCTATGTGGTACCAGCTTGACGAAAGCCAGAGAATCTTCTCTATGTGACCTTTGATCTCGAAGTACTTGCTGGTTGCTTGTGTGTAATTCCTCTGCCTCTCGGGGGGGTTTTCTGCACCTCAGCCTCTATCATTCTTCTCTCTTTCCTCCTCTCTGCATGCGTTCTCTCTTTCTCTCTCTCTACCCTCCCCCCCCTGAAAATGGAAAGTTGCCATGTGAGGTGAGTGATGTAGCACATGAAAGTTTTTTTCTGTTTCACCTCATTCATGTTTTACTTCATTTCTATTTCACTTCATTTCTGTTTTTATTTTGTTTCTGTTTCACTCTCTCAGATCCACTTTTTCTCCTTCACTCTGTTTTTTTCTCTGTCTGTTGTAGCTCATCACCATCCCCCCTCTCCTCACCTCTCCTTCTCTCTTATCCCCCCTCTCCTCTCCTCTCCTCTTGTGTTACTCTTTTTCATGTCAGCGTTCCTCTCTTCTCTTCTCTCTCTTCAACTCTATTTTGGTCTCTTGGCAGGACTGTTTGTTCGTGGCCAAGTATATAGGTGGCCCTTGGCCAATCACCAGAGGCTGGGAAGGTGGAGCCTGATAATATATTTCTGCCATGCTAGTTTCTTAATTTATGCCAGTCTGTCTCTCAGAAACACACACACACACACACACACACACACACACACACACACACACACATATTGTAAAACAGTACACACACACACACACACACACAGAGAGAGAGAGAGAGTGAGAAATTTAAGCATGAGTGGATCCTCTTCTTGGAACGGAGGGAACAGATCAGGTTCCTTTCACTCTTCTTTCTGCTACCCCTTTTTTCTCTCTCTCTGTGGATCTTACCCCCTTCTCTCTCTCTCTCTGTCTGTGGATCTTACCCCCTTCTCTCTCTCTCTCACTGTCTTTCTCTTCCTGTTTCCACACTTCCACTTCCACAGTACCGCTAACCCCTGTGACATGTCTTTACCTCCCTTCTCCTCACCTTTCTCTTCTCAATTTACCCATTTTTCAATGGGTACCCCAGTCTAAATGAATTTGTGTGTGTATAGTTCTGTTCTGTGGCTGTGTGTGTGTGTGTGTGTGTGTGTGTGTGTGTGTACAACCCCAATTCCAAAAGCGTTGGAACGTTGTGTAAAATGCAAATAAAAGAAGAATGTGATGTGATTTGTAAATCTCCAATACCCATATTTAGCTGTTAATATGACCTAGACAACATATCAAATGTTTAAAATGACAAATTTGACTATTTCAAGGAAAATAACGAGCACATTTTGAATTTAATGCTAGCAACACATCTCAAAAAAGTTGAGACGGTGGCAACAAAAGGCTGGAAAGTTGCATAATGGCAAAGGAGGAACAATTCACAAGTAGGTTAACAAGCACCACGATTGGGTATAAGAAGAGCATCCAAGAGAAGCAGAGTCTGCCAGAAGTAAAGATGTGGAGGTATTCATCTGTGGAAACCTATGTGGGAAAATAATGAAACATGATAAGAATAATGCTTCGTAACATGACATTGCGAAGCATTTGGGAATGTCATCATCTACAGTAAATACAATATTCGGAAAATCCGGAGAAATCTTTGAAAATAAGGGACAGGGCTGAAAACACGATTGGATGGCCGTGGTGTTTTGGACCTCACAGGGCACTGCATTAAAACCAGACTTGTTTCTGTAAATCATTATAAAGGTTCAGGGAAACTTCCTATAATCATTGTCTTTGAGCACATTTTGATATTCAATTCACAAATACTAGTGTAAACTTTACCATGCAAAAGAAGAAATTGTATTTAGACATGATACAGAAATACCATCGTCTTATCTGGCCCTGAGCTTATTTAAAATGGACTGAGGTAAAGTGGAAAACAGTCCTGTGGTTAGACCAATCAAAATGTGTCATTGTTTTTGGAAATCATGGACTCCTCTAAGTAGAGGGACTATCCAACTTTTACAACTTGTTATAGGGCATATTTCAAAATTCATGTGATTGTATAGAGGTCCATTAGTGCCATATGGCAAGGGCATATCTCACATCTGGCAAAGCACAATTAATTCTGAATGAATAGGTTTTGAACAACAAATACTGTCGTTGAAAATTTCAGGAAAACAAGGTCAAACTTCAAGGTGCTCTAAGCAATGTTGGGTAACATCGCTTCTGTTGACGTTCAAACAAAACAGAGAGCTAGCTCGCTACTCCCTCCCCCTCCCTCCTGTGCAATTGAAACTCTCCTAAACGCGCATCTCATCTGTGATTGGCTGGAACAGTTCATTATGGGTTTTTTTTCAAATTGTTTTTTTTTTGCCGTTTTTAGAGCCTGGGCTGTGCACAGAGACCGCATTTTTTTTTTACAGTGCATTCAGGCAGCTAGCTGATGGTGTTTGCAGTATGAGATAAAAAATGTTTTAGAAAATGCTTAGAAACCGCGTAACATCGCTTAGAGCGAAAAAAGTGTGGCTCCATAAAGGAGTCCAGGTGCTAAAACGGCCTGTCTGCAGACCTGGGGCCTGTTGCACAAAAGCAGAATTAAGACATCCGGGATAAGTTACTAAGCTGCGCTCAATGAATCCAAAACAAGAGTGCAGCTCAGTAACTTATCCCGAGGCTTAATTGGTTGCACATCGAGCAAGTCAGGATGAGCAGACACGGATTCATCAAGCCAGGTGAAACCTATCCTGGGGGTCGTTTCTAGAAAAGTTAGCAACGACGTTGCTCAACCACCATGGTACGACGCAACTTGCGACCAAACAACGACATTGTTACACCTGTTTCCAGAAAGCATCGTTACCTGTGTCGCAATTCGCTACCTCCGGCGTTCGAACACTGTAGTTCCAACAACGTTGTTGATGATGCAGCGATAGATATCATTGGTGGAAACAGTGGCAACGTGTAATACCCCACCCCCTAGAAATTCTCTGCCACAGCCTATGTTGACAGTTTTCTCATTTAAACCGAGTGATTAATGCTGGCATTGTCATTATCATCGGCAAAAATCTAAACCTATTAATTGCAAGTATATAAAACATTTTACTAAAGCCGACCAATATGTGCCATTATTTGTGTTAAATATCTATGTTGGAAAAAATATATAGCCTGGACGAATGTCTGGGTATCGCAAAAGTTATCAATTGTCTCGTGGCTTAACGGCAACGCGTCAGTGCACTACGTGCTCGGCTCACTGCGCCGGGATTAGTGTGTGCTTCACCTCACTGTGTGTTCACCGTGTGCTGTTTGTGTTTCACTAATTCATCGATTGGGTTAAATGCAGAGACCAAATTTTCCTCACGGGATCAAAAAAGTATATATACTATACTATACTAATAAGTCATCTGCTTTAGCCACTACACCCATTTATCACTACTGTTATAAGGGTCTGGGAAGATTATAATACTAAAAGCAAGGCAATACTTGAATTAACATAAATAGCAAGAATGAGCCAAGTAGGGGAGTCAGTGTCTTAATCAAAATTAAGCTACAGGATAAATCAATCATTGAGTCACGAGATAAACATCCACTTTGCAATTTTTGGTTAGGCGGTTGTGATTTTTGGCTGGGCGCTCCGGACACCAACAGGAACTACCAAGGAACGACACAAGTGCGACTGCCTAGGGGCAGTAGTTCAAACGACCAAACTTTGCGTCCTTGTTTGCGTTTGAGAGTTCGAACAACCCTTTCTAGAAACACCAAATCCAACGATGGAGCGAACTACCAAGGTTGCGACGCAAGTTAGCAAACGATGCTTTCTAGAAACGACCCCCTGGATAAGTGCGCATTCACGGCTCCTTCAAACAGACCCTGCCACCGATCACAGATTCACCATGGCAACTAGACATAACTAGAGCGGCTTCATTGCTTCTTCTACGGTGTGAAGTAGCTAGCGATAGCCTTTTCACAACAGCAACAAACAGCAACACATCTGTTTAGGAGAATATTGCAACTAGTGCCGCGACCACCACGTGCAAAATGGTTAGGCACTCCCGTGACGTTACATTGTTGCATGACAGGTCGGGAATGGCGATATGTAAAAGTTAATTAATGATCACAAACGTTTCAATAATGACAGTGGGTCTAGTTATATGTGATAACAATGTGTAGTGGGCAGTGGAATAACTATTGGTTTCTGTTTGTGGTGACTGCTGACTGAGATAAGGGATGAGATTAAATAGATCCTGGAATTTAGCCTGGTCTGCAGGCTAGCTCCACAGAATAAATTGCCATGGTGATTTATACCATAACATATCCTGCTGCCCCCTATCCCGCTTTTGTGCAACTGGATCACGGATAAATTGAGCCAGGATAACCAAGATATCCCGGCTTAATCCCTTATCCTAGTTTTGTGCAATAGGCCCCAGGACTGTCACACTGGGTGCATCATGGAATGAGAAACATGGTTAAAAAGACCCCAGGCTCTTGAGCAATGGAAATTCTAAAACAGGCAGCAATGGGACATTTCATTCTTAATCTCATACTGGAGGTGGAGCAACACAGTGACACACTGTCTTTTTTGAGAGGTGTTGCTGGCATCCAAATTCAAAATTAACATATATTTTCAAAAAAAAAAAACAGTAAATTTTTTCTCTTTCAACAGTTTATATGTTGAATATTCTCTTTTGATTCACATTTTATAGTTTCCCAACTTTTTTGGAAATGGGGTTATATCATGTGTATATTTGTGTGTGTGTTAGAAATGTGGGCGTGTGTTTGTCCTCCTGACGAGGAGTGTTAGGCTACCATTCGGTCCTACTCTGCTTCACTCTGCCATAAACCAGTTCTGTTTACCATCACTGATAACCACTCAGTAACTGTGTGTGTGTGTACACAGCTCAGCAGAGATGAAGTCATGTAGGTGGGTTACTTGAATGTTTCCGTTAACAGATTGTGTAGATTTGTCCTGAAGCACCAACACTGGCAGCCTTGTTTAAACCTGGACAGAAGCTCTCCACCTCTCCAGTCCAGGCCCAATGACTGCCACCCTTCAGGAAACATTCGGAAGCATTCCACTCAAACCAGCTACAGCTACACAGGACCAACCTAGACAGGAAGCCAAGACCTGCAGCAAAACAGCTTCTGCACTACATGCAGCTAGCACAACCCACAGGGGTCTTCACAAAGTTAATTTCCCAGTTAGTAGCCACGGCTTTGATTTTGCAAGATTTCTTCAGCTATGCAGTTAATACACGGTTATACACACAGTTAATACGGTAATACACGCAGTTAATATGGTATTAATATGCTTTTGTTTCTTTTAACTTGCATAAAACACTGCCCTGCGGCTTATACACAATGCAGTAAATACACAGGAAATTACTGTATGGTGTTTGTTTACATGTCCATAGGCGTACATTTACATGTTTGTGTTACATGCTCTAACCAGTTATTGTGTTACATGCTCCAACTGTTCAGCACTTTGAGCTGCATTCTGTGTATGAAAAGTGCTATACAAATAAAGCTTATTATTATTATTATGTTCTTATTCCTGGTGTGCAGTGTTCCTGTTTAACTCCTGTCCCTGCTTTGGTGTTTGACAAAACTCCAACTGGGACGGCATGGGGTTGTGAAATCATTGGGGCATGTTTAGAACGAATACACTAATCCAATGTGTGTGTGCATGTGTGTGTGTGTGAGAGAGAGACAGAAATAAATGTTTTCCATTAATTTCTGTGGTTTCTGTCCAAATCCCAAAACACACTGCTTTCACTCATTCGCTGTTCGAGAGGGGTGGAGTGTGTGTGTAAACAGACTCACACAGAGAGAGAGAAAGAGAGAGACAGCAACAGCTGTGTAAAACACAGCAAAAGGCATCCTGGTTCACCCCAAACATGAACCCATGCCAGACAGGTACACACACACACACACACCTCACATTAGCTCCAGCAGCAAACACACACACACACATAGATCACGCCAGTCCACACAGACACACACACACAAACATAGATCACACAGACACACAAGGCATGGATTCCCATAGATAAATACATGCACACACACACACCTTCTGCCCCTCCTATACGGTGTAAGACACACAGACAGACACATACTTTTGCTACATAATTCTCTTTATTCTTGAAAATTAATTATTGCATAAAAAAACATTCCTTCAATACAAAAAACATTGTCCAGATCAATAAATTAAATAACACAACTGTAGCAAAAACAGTTCACCTGGAAGCTTCATGATTGTGTGTATCTATAAGTGTTTTGACTGTCTTTGTGAATTTGTGTGTGTGTGTGTGTGTGTGTGTGTGTGTGTTTGTACGCGCATAAGATTGTGTGTGTGTGTGTGTGTGTGAATGTGCAGAGTAGGTGCACAATTTCTGTTTTCGGACAAAAGCATGATTACACCATCCTAGAGACATGTATAAAAGAGGCTTGCACTAGCAGCAAAGATGACCTGAATGTTTGGAATACTCTTTGCATCAAATGTATATTGAAAATAAAATGTTTTTTTGTGAAATTTCAGTTTGATGTGTCACAAAGACAGCTTCAATACCCCACGCATGCCTTCACTCCCCTGTTGGAGCATGTGTCTGTTAGCTGTTCATAGTTTTGGTCCAAAACACTCATATTATGGTATATTAGATACATTAGATGACACAGATGTTAGTATATCATATTCCAGTCTATATGATATTAGCCTGGGTTTCCCCAGGCTGCCTCACGTGCGCAATTTTATTCACGCTGCTAGGCAACCTGGATTCCATGGACCCGATTTTCACCTCAACGAAGGAACCAATCACAGAATGGAGGGGGGGGGGCAGCAAGACGATGACGACACACCAAAGCGGTTATAAGCTACGTACAGACGCATTTGATAGACATTCGTAGCGCCGAACGCTCTGGGCATTCGTAAACCACGTCTCAAATATTAAAAAAATAACTGTCTAGTTCCCAGACCTCATCTCATGTTAGCCAGGCTAATATGATATGATATCACAGTCCATATAAGAGATCACATCACAATCTATATATGATATCACAGACTATATAATGGGCTCTTTGCACGAATGTCTTTCAATGCGGCCGCTTTGTTTCCAGTGAAGCGCTAGCTGTGTTGCAATGGCATCTTCTGTCATATTCTGCTCCAAACATCTTCACTGAATACACTGAATATATTGCTTGCCCAATAATAATAATTTGAACTTGCATAAATCCTTCTTTATCGTAACATACTGATTTACTAGGTGCAAGACCCAACTGGGTCCGTGTAGACACTAATTACATTAACAACAGCGGCAGGTTCCAACACACCTGGCTCCACCAGAAACAAATGAGCCGTATGTGCAAAGAGCCTATTGAGCTTCTGTATGTTCCATTTACTGTATTGTAACACCTGATAGCCACACAGGAAGTCAAGTTTTAGAGTTACAATGTAGCTTATTTCACTTTCACCTGCATGCACACAAATAATTAGAGCAAAATAAAATAAAATAAAATAACACTGGAGGGTCCCAGTTCCCCCAAAATGAAAAGAAAAAGGTCAACGTAAACTATGTAAATTACAAACACACACACATGCACACGCACACACACATGCGCACACTAGGGCTGTCACTTTACGTTCGAAAATCGATTGCATAATCGATTGGACCAAACAACACAAGTTTCGAAAACTACAATAGCGGTATAAGCCATAAAAACTTAACTGCACGTGGTAGACTTAAAACCAGCTACGGCTGTACTAAGCGATTGTATATGCGAAAGCTAAAAAGAAAATTCCCACCAACTTTACGCACCGGAAACAGCTGTTTCAATCAGCTGCTGTGCTGCTCGTGTTATGCCAAAAATGGAGGACAACGTGATCAACCTGTGCGACATGAGAGAGACTAGTGATAGGCCCTAATAACTTGAGGAGTTCGATGTGGAAGTACTTCGGATTTTTGGTATATCAAACTATATGGAGAAGAACAAAGCGGTAGGCTATGCAAACTGTGCAATCGAGTTCCCATGAGGGCTTAAATTTGTTTGACATTTCTAATTGTAAACACAGCAACGTTGAAGCCTGCAGTAATGTTTGTCACTGATGTAATGGCAGTATACTCGGCTTATTGTTTTTCGAGAATGTAGCACTCCTGTTTGTCATTGTGCACGAAACTTCATGCCAATAAATCATCAGAAATATTGCTGGCTTGCGTCTGCCCTCTTTTACGTTCGGTCCTAATGCCTGTTACTTTTTGTGGATTGGCCTATATTTGGCGTTGACAATGGAAACGTCTTTAGACATGAAAAATCGATTTTACAATCGATTCAATGAACACTTATGTCTCAAAAATCGAACAGGATTTTTTCACAAAAGTGACAGCCCTAGTGCACACACACACACGCGCGCACGCACACACACACACACACACACACACGCACACGCACACACACGCGCACGCACACACACACACACACATGCACACACACACCATCTTTAAAATGTGATATACTCCTCTATACATACCCACTTATAAAAAACCACACACAAAATACATGCTTTCTTGAGGTCTCCCTGAAGACAAGTTCATGTAGAATAGTTTAAGAAAGCAATGGAGCGATACCCAAACCACTTGCTCATATAGAATAGTTTAAGAAGGCAATGGAACCATACCCAAACCGCTTGCTGTCTGTACTCCCTTTAGTGACAGCCCTAGTGCACACACACACACGCGCGCACGCACACACACACACACACACACACGCACACGCACACACGCACACACACGCGCACACGCACACACACACACACATGCACACACACACCATCTTTAAAATGTGATATACTCCTCTATACATACCCACTTATAAAAAACCACACACAAAATACATGCTTTCTTGAGGTCTCCCTGAAGACAAGTTCATGTAGAATAGTTTAAGAAAGCAATGGAGCGATACCCAAACCACTTGCTCATATAGAATAGTTTAAGAAGGCAATGGAACCATACCCAAACCGCTTGCTGTCTGTACTCCCTATGTGTGATGAGCAGTGTTGTAGTCAAGTCAGTATGCCTCGAGTCCAAGTCCAGGTTCGAGTCCCCAGTGTTCAAGTCCGAGTCAAGTCCAAGTCATTAAAAAAAAATTCCAAGTCCGAGTCGAGTCCACTACTCATCCGAGTCAAGTCCGAGTCGAGTCACTATTGATCCACGTCAAGTCCGAGTGTGTTGTATTTATTATATCGGAGAGACTACCATACCATAGCCTATAGGCCTACTCATAATAAATGAGCAATCCACATCCCAATCACACAGGCCATTAAGTCACGTTATGCTTATACTGACTGCTGACAATTGTATAGGCAGTGTTGTAGAAGTTCATACTTCACAAGAGCTAGATGTTGGAGTAGGCCTATTTTGTAAGAGGTAGTGTGGATCATAAAAGGGCCTCCCCTGGCATTTTATAAAAATTCTGGCTGTTAAATAGCCTACACAATTTTAGCACAGTTTGGGAGGGGCAGAAACAGAGCAGTGTCCGTCTTTGTAGCTTCTTTCTGACTCCCGTGCATGAACACTGGCTACCTGCAACTGCACAATGTTATCACTTCACTGACACTATGGAGACATATTTCACGTCAACAGTAGAGATGAAAACTAGCTTTCGGTTAACGGAGATCCAGATCATCTGCCTAATTAATTTCTTTGCGCAACAGGCCACATTCTACGTTCATTTCAGCGAGATTAGTGAAATAAATGTTTTTTTTAAGCTGCCATCGCCATAGGCTACTATTTGCTACGATATTCACCTGTTAGAAATAGAACAAGTTGCTATTTCCTTTTTTCGTGCAGTGGATTAGGCTATCAAATCGCTCGTTTGAACAGTAACAGTAATCCACTTCATTCGTGGTTTTAAATAGTTGTTTCTGGCCTACCCACCCACGAGAGGTTCAGTTTGTCAGTATGACACCAAAATTAAGAAGTAGGCTATGCTATAACTTGATCGGGAAAACTTTTAGTTTATTTTTCTTTCATCCGATTACTTGGAGGTTGGAATAGCCTGCTACAAATTAACAGACAGAAGCACGGCAGGGCACGCCCCAAATGAAAATGAATGAATGGAACGCTTCTCGCGTCAGTCAGGAAAAACACTGTCCAAGCCACAGTGATCAGCTATCCAGCAGCAGCTATCCAGCAGCAACAGTGTGATGTTTAGCCTAGGCTGAGTGTAACCTTAGGTAATGTCATGTCATGTATGAGATATTAAAATCATATATCAAATTATAGCCTAATGACATATTACAAAAAAAGGTCGAGTCCTCGACGAGTCATCGCGAGTGCGAATGCACGAGTCCGAGTCCAAGTTCGAGTCATTCAGTGCTCAAGTCCAAGTTCAGTCACAAGTCTCTACAATTAGCTAATGACTCGGACTCGAGTTCGAGTCTCGGACTCGAGTACTACAACACTGGTGATGAGAACATTTAACACTACTTTAAAACAATAAAACACAACACATTTCCAAGCATTCTCATCTCAGCATCTCCTCGTACACATACACACCACCACAATGGATCAAACTACGTCAGTTTTTTTCAAACACACACACACACACACACCCACACACATGCACATCTCCTTCATAATACAATGAATACAGCATGAAACAGCATTAAAGTAAATATATAGTGTATACTCCTGCACATCTGCATATGATGGTTCGGTCTATATGTTCAGATTTTTTAATTAAAGTAATACTGCAAATGTCCTTTGGGACATTTGCAAGCTCGGCACTCTGGTATTGTTGTTTTCTTGTCCATTGTTTTTCATTTGGTTTTCGGTGTGTATCTGTGTGTGTGTGTGTGTGTGTGTGTGTGACACACACATTTCCCCTCTCTCACACACACTCTCTCCCTCTTGGTTCATCCCTGTGTTCAAGCCTTGCACATGGGCTGATTAAGCTCCAGGCACTCGTTGCTGGCAGGGTTGCCCATCTTGGCTGTCCCCTTGCTGGGCTTGGTGCCCAGGGCCTCGGCCTCCTCCAGTGTGGAGGTGAGCGGCTGGCCCAGCGTCTCTGGTAGGAACATGGTGAGCACGCCGATAATGAAGGCCAGGACTCCCACGATGAGCTGGAGGGAAAGAGGAAGGGGATAATATATTAGTCAAACTGTATTATACAAAATGTCTGTCTATTAAACTCTCGTGAAATGTTCCATCCTCAATGTGTGTGAGACGCTCAGCGCTCCTGAGGATCCTCAATGTGTGTGAGACGCTCAGCGCTCCTGAGGATCCTCAATGTGTGTGAGACGCTCGATGCTCCTGAGGATCCTCAATGTGTGTGAGACGCTCAGCGCTCCTAAGGATCCTCAATGTGTGTGAGACGCTCGATGCTCCTGAGGATCCTCAATGTGTGTGAGACGCTCAGCGCTCCTGAGGATCCTCAATGTGTGTGAGACGCTCGATGCTCCTGAGGATCCTCAATGTGTGTGAGACGCTCAGTGCTCCTGAGGATTACTTTGTGGCATCTACAGCTCTGGAGACCACTGCACATTTTTCTGATGTCATCCTACTGTTGCTGAGTGACATTCAAATGAGTTGACGTCATATTCAAAATTAAGAGACCACTGCAAATTTGAATACTGTATGACCGCCAACTCATCCGAATGTCACTCAGCAACCATAGGATGACATCAGAAAAATGTGCAGTGGTCTCTTAATTTTTTTCCAGAGCTGTAGATCTAGGTGATGCACGCTAGCCCAGCTCCTTAACCACTACACTACCACAGCCCCACACCGCGCGCGTGTGTGTGTGTGTGTGTGTGTGTGTGTGTGTGTGTGTGTGTGTGTGTGTCTGATGCTGGCTGTCTTACCTGTGGCATGTATATCCAGAAGTCGGCCAGGTACACACAGAATGGAGCGACAATACTGCCCACCCTACACATCATACTGCCACTGCCCACTGCCAGCGATCTGGACAGAAAGAGAGAGAGAGAGGGAGAGAGAGAGAGAGGGAGAGAGAGAGGGATATGTCGAGTTTTATTCTCAGTTTATTGTCTTTGTGCTTTGTGCCATGTTTTTATACTACTCTACGGGACTGCAAATTGCCCCTCTCGTGTTTTGAATTGAATTAAACTAAATTGAATTACAAGTGCACAAAGGTCAGCCTGGTCAAAGTTCAACACACTTGAACTCACACACACAGATGCACTCGCGCACCACACACACACAGGTACCTGATGACAGTGGGGTAGAGCTCACAGGTGTACAGGTAGATGAGGCCGAAGGCAATGGCCACAGCAAACTTGCCTGTCATGTTCAGCACAACAGCTAACACTGCAATGTCCTATATGACAAGAGACGGGGGGAGAGAGAGGGTGGGGGTGACAAGGGGTTGTCAGGGTCATAGTGCTGCCATCTTCCTGGAGAAAAGACACATACATCTGTATTGCTTTGCTATGCGGTACAACACTATTGCTTTGCTAATGCCTTTAAAAAAAACTCTATTGTCTTCCTAACACTGTGCTTGTGTCTCATGTAATTCAGTAGGAAATTCAATAGAACATTACAACTGAACAGAAACACTGAGACACAATGAGAGAGCAAGTCTTAAGTACAGATGGGGGCTTGTTTGAGCGACAGTACATGTGCCAAATTTCCCAACGTAACTGTCTCTACGGCAACACTGACAACAAACAAAAGGTTCAAAGATGAAATGTCAGCTATGCCTCTAACAACAAGGTGATTGGCTCTTTAAGAAAGGGCTGGACTTGTCAAAAAGACTAAATGTTTAGTCTGACAGGCTTTCACCAGTGGTCAGTCTGAGTCTCCTTTCCAGTGTCTCTGAATAAACAATATTTATGGGGGGAGTTGAACATAGCTAGACACATACATAGTTGAACATAGCTTTTTCACACTGGCCAGACAGATCACTTGATCGTCCCTCAGCTTATTTTGAACTGAGGTGTTTGAGCCAGGAGGGAGTTTTTGGCGATGTTTACATGCCTCGTACTTCATATTTTAGGCTACTTTAAACAGTCTCACATACTGATTCCATTCACTTGTATTCCTACACAGCTGCCAGGACTTAGCAGTGGACACAGACCTAAATCTGTGTCAAAATCAACTCTCTACACACTCACTCACTCACTCACACACAAACACACACACACACACACAAACACTCTCTCTCTCTTTCGTGTGTGTGTGTAAGCGCTTTCAGACATACGTGTAAGACCGGAGGTTCTGCCGTTGTTAAACGGTGGGGCCGTATATCTGAACGACATAACCGGTCATATGGAAGTCCGAATTTAGCCGGTTGTTGTAGTTAAAATTCACACCTAGTGAGAGGGCGTGTTGGTGACTTTCTTTTGTGCGTCCATGTGGTTAGATCTGACTTAAATGCCAGTGTTATGATGGAGTGTCATAGTACTGTCCAGAAAATCTCCGACCTGGAAAGATGCAGACATCACGGAGCTACTGTCCATGAGGGCATACAACATTTTGATAGAACACATGAAGGAAATGGCACGTTGTAGCCTACAACTGCATGGCAAGGCCAAACGAATTCAAAAGACTGAATCATCATAAGCAGAAGGCGAAAAGGCAGTAGCCTACAGCGACGTCGTTGACGACAAAGACAGGAGTGTTTAATAAATTGTTAGCCAACACGGTTCTCTGTTCATTGATAGCCTTAGGCAGAATTAGGCTACAGAAAATAATACAGGATTGTTTTCTCTCCCGGCAGTAAAGACAGTAGATTCGTGTTTTAAAATGTAAATGCAAACTAAAGGTATAGGCTAACTATGCATATGACCATCCAGAGGAGGCTGGTGATCTGTCAAGAATGATGAAGATCGTAAAATATACAGATGGTTTTATTGTTGCTGTCATTATTACCACAAACACTTAATTGACAATCGAAACCATGGCGATCGTGGGTTATATCTTGCCTGCTTCCCTGTCAGAACTCCGTGTAGCATGCATACTGGCAGTTTTCATAGACCATCACCAACTAGTTCGCACTTTGGATATATCGTTGGATTGTGAAAAGCCCAATTTCGAATAACTCCAGTACAACAGATGAGGTAGGATGCATCTTTTGCAATTAGAATTTTGTGTGGGTGAGACCTGTTGCCTATCAGTAGACATGTCATCTCGAGTTCCACGACAGCTTAGCTAGTGCCACCGAAATATGACACTGAAATCCTTTCACTATTGGAGTCGCTCAGATAGAAACAGCTGTGGTTAGGACACTTTTGCTGTGGAGTGGAGACACCATAAGTTAGGCTACTCAGAAATTGTTTGCCATTGTAGGTCATTGCAGCCTAATTAGCATATATTTTCAAGCCAAACATCTCTGGTGTGGTTTTGACAATCAGAAAAGCAATATACTGAAATAGTTTAATGATGTAAAGTCAAGTGCTTTTGGGTCTGGGTGTGTGTTCGCGCAGTTTTATTGATGAGTCGGAGTGGCAAGTGCTGGGCGATAGTTGCAGTGGAATGTGGCTGTCCAGGGCATTATAAAACTTCTTGCTCTTAGGCCTACTCATACACAGCTGAAATGGCGTAGCTGTCTAAATTCAAATCATATCATGCTAGGGGAGAAATCGTCGGACATCCATTATTTTTGTTATTCAGCACCCATGGTCAAAAATATGTTCCTTGGCATGCATTAAGAGAGGATGCTTTTGGAAAAAATAAAACCATGAAAAAACAAACAACTTCACTGTTAGTATTTTGTTTGTTGCTTAAAAACGTTGTGATGGCCTTGAAGTCTTGAGTTAGCCTACTGAATTGGCTGGTAGCCTGCCATAAAGTTTGTGCATGCTCTCTCTCTCAAAGCATAAACCAGATTCTGGTAGATTACGTTGAAAACAGATAAATGTGTTTATTTGAAGCACACATACAAATACTGTATAATGCACTTACATTGACTAGCCTATATTCAAGTATTAGCCTACGCATTTAATAGATTTCTCTTCTTTAGCCTAAATAATGCATAGGCTACACTTTGTAAACAAAAAGCAGCTGTGACAGGCAGCTGACGCGTAATATTCTCGTCATATCTCGCATCTTGTGAACTCTACAAGCCCCCACCCCTCACTCGACAACCACACGGAGATTCTGTAATGTGCGTGTATGTCGTTCACACATACGTCCGTATAAGGTCAGTATAAGGTCCGCAGGTTAGCATCGTGTGTGTGTGTGTGTGTGTGTGAGTGAGAGACCTGCAACCCACAAACTGCTGGTCTCAATCAATCATGCACACAGGATGTTTCTGAAACCAGCGAGTACACGTTGTTGTGTGTGTGTGTGTGTGTGTGTGTGTGTGTGTGTGTGTGTGTGTGTGTTTACTTTCTTTCTCACATCTTTCTTGCTTGTGCAAACGTTTTTGATCATGCACACTCCTGTGTATTAGTGACATACTCATGTCCTGTGTGAACTGAGGTCCTGTCCTGTGTATTAGTGACGTACTCTTGTTCTGTGTGAACTGAGGTCCTGTCCTGTGTATTAGTGACATACTCTTGTCCTGTGTGAACTGAGGTCCTGTCCTGTCCTGTGTATTAGTGACGTACTCTTGTTCTGTGTGAACTGAGGTCCTGTCCTGTGTATTAGTGACGTACTCTTGTATTGTCTTGAGGTTCTCTTCTCTCGTCCCTTTGCTCATCTGGTCTCTTATCTCATCTCTTTCTTAATTCTCCCTTTCTCTTAGACCACTTCTAATGGTGCTGCTCAAGCAAGGGCCCCACATCCCTTGCTTGAGCAACAAAAAAAAAGAGACACACGCACACACACCTCAGTGTTTCCCTGAACTTGTGTGAACTTCAGGAACAGCTGCCGTTCGTTCAGGTTTGATGTCAACAAATAATAGTAGGCTAACGTTGAAGGCGCAGTCAGAGATTCCACAGGAGATCACGCTTGTTTGTGTTTAAGTTTATTAGCAGACGCAAACGTAGCCTACATTATGTTAACCAGGGAACCAAATTAAACACGCCAGCGAGATAGCTCGCCCCTGCCTTCAGTAGCCTATTCCCAGATAAATCCACGCATTGCTTCGTTTTTGTTTGTGATACAGGCAATGCTTTCAAGTCCTGTGTTGCTAAAATACCTAGGCTGTGAAACTAAGGTCTAGCTAGCCTATTGGTGGGTTTAATTGAATTTGAGTAATAGGATACGCAACCATATACATCTGGAGATAGTTTGTAATTCCTGTAGAGCTCACCAAAATTATAGAAATGATACAAGACACTTATCTCCTATAATCCAAGATCGATTTTCTTCGAGTTTTTGAGCATTTATTTTACCAAATGACATGGAAAACATAATTCATTTCATCCACATATTCTTATGCACCATGCACAACAACGCTACTAAATTAGCTTAAAACCGTGAGAATCAAGCAAGCCCACAGGCCGTCCGGCCTTAAAGTGACAGGCACTCAATTCGACTTGCATAGCACCAATACAGTGTAATGACATGAAAGAGAAGTCTATATAGTTTATACAGTGCTGTGCAAAAGTTAAGACACCCATGCTGAAATTGACTAAAGGAGGGAATAAAAACATCTTTTGCCTTTTGTCTTAATGCCTTAATTAAAAAAAAAAAAAATAGGACAATCAATTATTTTTGAATGTATCATGTATCGTAAATCATTCTAAATAGGTATAGTGTGTACAGTGGCCTACAGTGTACAGTTGTACAGTGGCTAATTACTAATAATATAAATGAAAAAGGTGAAAGAAAAACATGAATAATCCTGTTCAAGTACTGCAATAATCATGCTTTTTAAATGCTTATGTTGATGGTTATGTCATAATTTGTAACACTCAATCTGTCCATGTCTTTCACAAAATCCACCAGAAGTCACCATTTAAAGTAGTCATTTTTTCAACATTTTTTTTTTTTGGGGTGGGGGGGTTCCTACGATCAACAGCACTGCTGTTGGAAACATGTCTAGGGGAAATACTGCACCTGCACTTCCATAACTCATAGTGCTGCCATGACTCTAGATCTACTGCAGACTCTCAGTGACCTGAAAAGACTGCTGACACACACACACACACACCATATGTTAAAACACTCTTCACCATACCTCTTCCCATCAAGCCTCCAAAAATAAGCAACTCTACGATGAACTTAAAAGGGTGTAGGGTGTAAGGTGTTTTGGGGCAACCGTGGCCTACTGGTTGGGGCTTTGGGTTTGTAACCAAAGGGTTGCCGGTTCGATCCCCGACCAGTAGGAAAAATGTGGGCGGGGGGAGTGGTTGAGCACTGCTCTCCCATGCCCTTGAGCAAGGCACCTAACCCCTCACTGCTCCCAGAACACCGCTGTAGCAGGCAGCTCACTGTGTCGGGATTAGTGTGTGCTTCACCTCACTGTGTGCTGAGTGTGTTTCACTAATTCACGGATTGGGATAAATGCAGAGACCAAATTTCCCTCAAAAGAGTATATATACTTATACTTAAAGTTCTTCTTGAGAACCTCTAGAAGAACTTCTAGTCGTACTATACATATTCATATTTATTCCTCCGATAAAAATAAAACCTGCTTCAGGAACTCTAGAAAATAAATTAAACACAGACTGGAATTCCTACTTGTTTTACAATGTTATAGTAAATCATTGTTATGGGTTGTTATTGTGAAACTACATTCCTGTGAGTCCTATTAAAGAACTGATGAAGGATTAGTACACTGAATGTCCACCTTTTAAATGAGCGTCCACCTTCTACTGCTTCTACTGGTATGAATGTGCACATAAAAAAGTGTGTGTGAGAAAGAGATACAGCAAGAGAGTGAGAGAGAGAGAGAGAGAGAGAGAGAGAGAGAGAGAGACCTGTAAAATCTGGGGACAGCCAGTCAGGAGCAGAAGTATTAGGGCCAACTTGAGTAGGACTGGGTTTGAGTGAGTGCACATGTGTGTTTGTTCTCAGAAATACAATGATATTTACACACACACACACACACAGAATAAGTAGGAGGGAGAGAAAGAGAAACGGAGTAGTGAGAGAGATAGAGATGAATGGGAGAAAGGGGGAGGGTAGGAGAAAGGAGAAAAGAGAGGGAGGCAGAGAGAGAGAGAGAAAGATGGAGAGCTGTAAGTATGTGTGTGGGGTACAAAGGTCATAAAATAGTTGCCCTAGTGCCCGAAAAAACAGTATTTATCTGCTTTCCAACCAGTGTGCACACATACATACACATACACATGCATTCTTTTCTCTCTCTCTCTCTCTCTCTCTGTCCACTGCGTGGACTGCCCATCCTCTCCCTAATGTATCTGTTGACATGGACAGGCCAGCTGTTCCTCTGTGCAAGAGGGTCTTGGAGGAGGGTCAAGTTCCTGCCAATTGTCAACATATGCCATCCTATGTCTGTGAGGCCAGGCCAGACTGTGTGTGTGTGTGTGTGTGTGTGTGTATGTGTGAGTTTACTCTGCTACAGGACCTGTTATAAATGCAAATACAGATTAAAACTGCTGTTATTGCATACAAAGTAAACTTTTTACAGTTTCTTTCTGAACTTTTAACTTCTCTCTTAAAATTAGATTGCAAAAATCCCAGCCTAACCCCCATTTACAGTGCTGTGATCACTAAATGGCAACCCCTGTATCATATCACATATTTATGATTTATATATATTATATATAATAAATATACACATATTTAGGGCAGCCGTGGCCCACTGGTTAGCACTCTGGACTTGTAACCGGAGGGTTGCCGGTTCGAGCCCCGACCATTGGGCAGCGGCTGAAGTGCCCTTGAGCAAGGCACCCAACCCCTCAACTTATAATCTTTTATATCTAATATGGAGGCAATTGTCTTGATTTATGTCTTATTAGGCTGTTACACTTTGGTACTTGGATGTGGTACCTTGACAGCTATCATATGCTATGTCTTGTGGGTGAAAGTAATTTCTTGTTTATGTATGTGGACTATATGTGTGCGTGTGTATGTGCTTGCTGTATGTTCTTAAGGCTGCTGAAACAACTGAATTTCCCTCCTGTGGGATAATTAAAGTATATCTATCTATCTATCTATCTATCTATCTAATGAACATAAAAATGTAAATGCACCAGAATTAGCCAACATGGCTATTTTGCATCTGTTGTCCATGGGCCGATCTTAACTGGCCAGATGTGCCTAAAAAAACTCTACACACATCATTGCAGACCTAAAAGATAAAATGACACTTTACACATAAGACGTACTATGAAAATATTACAAACAAATGAAAATAAGCTTAACCTATCATAATAAAATGAAGGAAATAAAAGAAAAAAAGAGAGAGCATGGGGCAGGGATGGTAAATGTGCAGTCGCCTCATAAAAATGACAAGCAGAGTCGTTAGCGGTGTGTTATTGTGTCTGTTTAGCCACTTCTTTAGATTGGATTTGAATGTAATACAGTATATTTTCATGTCTCTAATATAGGATGGTATTCTGTTACAGTCATGTGCAGCTCTAATAGAAAAAGCAGATTGGCCAAAACTACTTTTTCTCAGTTGAATTACAGTCTCCTCTAACTGCGCTACGTGTAGATCTGTAAGTGGGTGGATTTGTTTTTACAAACTGATTTAGAACTGGAGGAGCCAGTCCATTGATAATCTTATACACTAAACAGGAGTTAGTATATTTCACCAGATTTTCCCAACTTAATATTTTATATTTAAAAATTGGATAGTGGTGATGATATCTGGGCTTTTTATCAAGGACTTTAAGTGTCTGTTTGTACAGCGACTGGATAGAGGTATAGGAAGTGGTACCTGTCTGAGACCAAGTTGTTAAACAATATGTTATGTGGGAGAAGATCATTGAGTGCATTTACATGATTGCAGCCTCAGTTGACATACAATTGCGGATGTGTCTGAAGTTTGCCAGATTGAACTTGACTCGTTGACAAATCTTTTTTATATGAGGTTTAAATGATAGCTGATTGTCAATAAGCACTCCAAGATACTTAAACTCTGAGACTACTTGCAGTCTCTCCCCTGCCACTAATACATCAGGTTCTGTAAAATGTTTTTTGACTTGCTAAAAAACATGCACACCGTTTTGGATACATTCAATTGTAAACCATTTTGGTTTAACCATGCAGTGATATGTTGCATCAAAGTTGTTAACTGATTTGCAGCCTAAACTGCACTGCTGCCGTGCACAAAGACCCAATATGGAGCCTTGTGGGACTCCTGTGAGTATGCCAAGAGATTGTGATTGATGGTTTTTCACTTGGACACACTCTGACCTATTTGATAAGTATGATTCAATCCAATTAATTGCGCAGGAGGGAAAATTAAAAGTTGATCATTTGGATAAAAGCACCCCATGATTGATGGTATCAAATGCCATATAGTATGGCATAGTTCTTAGAGATGTCACAGGGGTGGATGGATGTGTGTTACATGCTATATATGTTTTATAAAAGTTGCTGTGCTATGGAACATGATGAAAGGTGTGGAAATGATTATCGCTATGGGACGATAAAGACTCTATCTATGACATGCACCGAACCAGGCAGCTTGAACACTCCCAGCCACTACATAGCCTGAGTAGTCTCAATCACAGAGCCACAGAACTATACACACACACACACACACACACACTCACACACACGCACATACACACACCCTACATAGCCTGAGTAGTCTAAATCACAGAGCCACAGAACCACACACACACACACACGCACACACTCTCTCTCACACACACACACACACACCCACACCCACACCCTACATGGCCTGGGTCTCAGATCACACCTCTACATCAGACATCGCTGCTTCTAATAGCTTGTGCGCCTCTCTCTCTCTCTCTCCCTCATACTGTATGCCATTCAAATCCAACACACACACAGGCATGAAACATATACATATATACACACACACACACACTTACATTTGGCACGACGATGACGATCATGCAGGCCACTCCACTGAGCAGAAGCGCTGGAGCACAAGTCTTCTTCCTGCCCACCCGATCCATCAAAAAACAGCCAATCAGGTAAGAGGGAATCTCCACCAAACCTGCCCACAACCAATCACAAAAACGGTTAGGGCCAATAACCAAATACTATGCTGACAATACTGACTATAGCCAAAGACAACTGGAGGGATACAGTGATAATCTAATTATAAAAAGACTTACATAACATCATTTTATTATCCAAGGATTTCATGTTTCATATTTATTTATGCTTTTTTGTCTTCTTTGCTGACTTCCTTCGGTTTTCAGTGGTTTTAGGAGTCTGACATGCAAATGGTGTATCTGTAAAGCCTTCTGATAGCTCACTGCCTGCATCGCTCAGGTGCACTCCAGGAGATTTACACACACCTGACCTTTGTCATCAATAAACACACATGCGTTTTTTCATAAGGCGAACTCTGATCATCATAACACTTTTCAATTGCCAGGCTGGATGTGTATCAAAACTATGTCTCATATCTTTCCATGAGTAATATATCTGACAGGAGCAATCCAGTCCAGACTAGAATTGTGTTTCATTATAGGGTATAAAAGGAGAGGAAAACGGCAATTAAATGATATTGCTGTACATGCAAATGTACTACTTCTCTATAACATTTGGTACATGTCGTACATTTGGTTAAAGGCAATCTGTTTATGTAATTGCTTATACAGTATGCCACATACTTCTTGGAAGGCTTTTCAGCCAGCATAAATATTTCCGTTTGACTATCACCTGCGGTGTTTTAGCGTACCTGTTTATACGAACCCGGTTGGGTTACACCTAGTGAATGAGTATGTTAAAATGCTTAAGGATTTATGCAGATCTAAGTTGAATAAAGAGTTGCACTATTGGGCCTAAACAAGACGTTTAGTGTCTTAGTGAACATGTAAGGAGCAGAATAGAACAGAAGATGCTGTTGCTGATGCTCAACTGGAAACAAATGTGCTGCTGAAACAGCCCCCAACAGGCATATAGTCCTTTGTGAATAAATCTACAGTAGTGTGAAAATGGGCATCTCTAACCAAGAAACTGTAACGTGGGATAACCTGGAAATGTCTGCACATTCCCTTCATAAAAATCATCACACACACACACACACACACACACACACACACACACAGTAAAGCAAATATATTTGGGACTTTGGGAAACACCGACGAACATTTTGTCACTGTTTCCTGATGGTTTTCTTCAAACAACTAATTGATAAATCAAGAAATGAATCAACTATAAAAATGATTGTTAGTTTTCATCTCTAATTCACACACACATATACACACACACGTACACACACACTCTCACACACTCACCTACGAGGAAGAGGTTGACATATTGGTTGCCCCCGAGGTTGACTGACCCCAGGCTGAAGACGTAGTAGCCAAGGCTGCCGATAAACCAGATGGACCAGCAGATGACCGTGCGAATGGCCATCCTGCAGCTGCCAAACAGGTCCAAGATGCTGATCTTGTGCTCGGACTCGCCAGAGTGGGCAGCGGGGCCAGAGGCCTCAGCCACTTTCTCATCAATCGCAGCTCCCTCGGCGGCGTTTGAATCCAGCAGGTCAGACACCTGCCGACGGTTAAGAGGAGGAGAAAGACATCATTGTTATTATCATCATCACTCTAATCATCATCATCACCATCATCACTCTAATCATAATCATCATCATCATCATCATCATCATCACCATCATCATTCTAATCACATTCATCATCATCATTCTAATCATAATCATCATCATCATCATCACTCTAATCATAAGCATCATCATCATCATCACTCTAATCATAATCTTCATCATCTTCATCACTCTAATCATCATCATCATCACTCTAATTATCATCAGCATCATCATCATCAATCTAATCATTATCATCATCGTCATCACCACTACCATCATCATCCCTCTAATCAACATCATCATCATCACTCTAATCAACATCATCACCACTCTAATCAACATCATCACCACTCTAATCAACATCATCACCACTCTAATCAACATCATCACCACTCTAATCCAACATCATCACCACTCTAATCAACACCATCACCACTCTAATCAACATCATCATCACTCTAATCAACATCATCAGTCATTATCACCATCATCACTCTAATCAACATCATCATCACTCTAATCAACATCATCATCACTCTAATCAACATCATCACCACTCTAATCAACATCATCATCACTCTAATCAACATCATCAGTCATTATCACCATCATCACTCTAATCATCCTCATCATCATCACTCTAATCAACATCATCAGTCATTATCATCATCATCACTCTAATCATCATAATCATCTTCATCATCACTCTAATGAACATCATGAACACCCCCTTCTCACTAGAGTGCACATACACACACACCACATGCACATACCTGTAGCGTTGCGGGCAGGCCGTTGAAGCGGGCAATGGTGTCCAGGAGCTGCTGGGCCTCCTGATGCCGTCCCTTGGCCACCAGGTAGAAGGGCGTCTCGGGGAAGCTCCAGCAGAAGAGGAGAAAGGGCGCGGTGCTGAGCGTCAGGATGATCTGGTAGATCCACCACACGCGCACCAGGTAGCCCACCAGCGCCACCACCATGATGCCCACCGCGAAGGCCGCGTGCACGTGCAGCGACGTCCACGTGCGCACCTTGCTGCCCGTGAACTCGGTCACGTACACAAACACCACCACCAGGTAACCGCTGGACACCTGCGACACACACACACACACACACACACAGACGGTTTTCAAAAGCCAGTGTGTGTGTGTGTGTGTGTGTCTGTATCCTGTCAAACTCCTGAGCTAGTTCATAAAACACTCACCATGGCAAGCAGGAATCGCATCGTCACAAAGAGGTAGTAGTTTCCTGAGAAGGCCACCGCCACTCCAAACATAAACTGGCACAGGCTGGTGGCCATCAGAATGGGCTTCCTCCCAACCCTATAGGAGAGACCATCGGTCAGTAAGGCACAGACACACACACTCACACTAAGGCACAGACACACACTCACCTCCAGGCCTTTCCATAACACTTGGAACACTAATAGACCTACTTTAGACTATGCCCAAATTGATTTTTATTTAAAACTAAACTGTCGGTCATTAAGTAAACACAATGATTGTGTTTCACACACACACACCTTCCAGCCCTATAGGGAAAAGATACGGACAGTAAAGATGAAATGACACACACACACACACAATCACAGCCACACATACACTCTGTCAGAGACACACATACACACTGATGCACAAACACAACTGACCCACTTACATCACACACACATACTCTCACTGACAACCTCCACTCACCATTTACACACACACAAATGTGAAGAAAAACACACATACACTGAGATTACGCAAGACAGCAGCTATGTGAAGTAAGAGCAGCATTCGCTTTATTTATAGATTGAGGAATTCTGGATGAGGCATTTTGGAGATGGAGACCCCCCCCCCCCTCCACACACACACACACACACACACACACATTCCATACCATACTACGTCTTAACCTCTCTCTCTCTCTCTCTCTCTCACTCTCTCTCTCACTATCTGTGTGCGTGTGTGTGTTTGTGAGTGTCAAACCCTAGCTTGTGTCTTGCATAGATTATGAATCGGCCCTGAGAGGGGCAAAAGGTCAGATGTGTTCTATATGATCAAGGAAGAACTGATCACATCACCCATACACACATCCACTTAAAGAATGTATTTATTCTGTTGTATAAGTTCACTACTTTTTTGTTATGTACTAGGAATCTCCTCTATGCTTTGTTAAGACAAGTACTTATTTGTCAAAGCCAGATAAGCACTTGTCAAAATCACCACGATTTTACTATGCCGGAAAAGTATTTGTCAACAGAAGATAAATAGGCATTTCCCAAAGCCAGATAAGTATTTGTCAATGCAAAACAACTATGCATTTCCCAATGCCAGGAAACCATTTGTCAATAATACAACTACGCATATCCCAATGCCAGATAAGTATTTATCAATTCAAAATAAGCAAGCCTGTAGCCACACACTTAAAGGTGCTATAAGCGATGCAGGGTAATGTCACTTCTGTTGACATTCAAACAAAACAGAGAGCTAGCTCGCTACTCCCTCCCCTTCCCTCCCATGCAATTGAAACTCTCCCAAACGCGCATCTTGTCAGTAATGACCTTAAAAACATCGCATCTTGACCATAAAAACATAACAGTTTGTTATGTTTTTATGGTCAAGGTTTGCCCAAGTTGTTTTGTGGCCGTTTTTGGAGCCTAGGCTGTCCAAGGAGACCGTGTTTATTTACATTGTATCCGGGGCACAGGAATGTGAATCTGCATGTGAAAAACAATGTTTTAGCTTAGAACCCGTGTTACATCGCTTATAGCACCTTTGGAAGGGCATGTGGCACAGCATGCCTTTTTTTCAGCAGACTAATGAGAGACACACACATACTCCCCCATATTGATTGTTACCATGGATACTTTACAGTGCAAACACACATCTGTGTTAAGCACACATGACCTGAATCTGCTCCACTCCGCACATGTTGACCGTCAAGTCCATACTGACCAGTGTCTGGGAGACCCACAAAAAGGGAGTACCGTCTCTGAGTTGCCATTTTGCATTCTTACAGCTCAACTGATCCATGGTCCTCTCAGGATATTATGTACACTATCTAGTGTCTTTGCAGCTCAAATGGTCCATGGTCCTCTCAGGATATTATGTACAATATCTAGTGTCCTTACCGCTCAACTGATCCATGGATCCTCAGACAGCCATCCGCACTCTTGCTCAGCTGGTCCGTGAGCTCATACTGTAGGCTCATGTACACTATCTAGTGTCCTTACAGCTCAACTTCTCCAAGGACTCTTAGGCAGGGATCACATTGACCAGCGCCAGGTGCCAGTTGTCCTATGGTTCAGCAGCAGAACAGTTGGAGTGGCTGCGTAATGTTGGTGTTAAACAATTTGAGCGATGAACTTGGTTCAACTTTCAGTTGTCAGTCGTCAGTCACTCATCAATTGTCAGTTTCGGCAACAGAACGTAGACCGTTTGTGCAACAAGATGAGATTTTTTATTTGGTCTGAGTGTTGCATTATGCTTCCAATGGGATCCCCACCTTAGGCTATCATGCACACTACTCAATGTGTCTAGGGCCCCTTAGACACTCTCACATACAGTACACTCTCTTAAAGGAATTATCCAGAGTAAAATGCACTTTATGGATGATTGGGAGTACATACGTGGAGTTGACATCAAAATCATGTCATTCGGATGTGTTTTGAGAAAGTTCGATTTTACCATTTTTAGTCAAAACTCGTTAGCGTGGAAGTGAGAAGGGCATATTATTTCACCGCTACAAAACGCTATTTTTATACCTCTTCTACAGTTCCAAACAACATTACACTTACGTGGTAGTGAGTAGAGGGTCCCTAGTCAAGCAAAGTCAAGTCAAGTTTATTTATATTACTTATGTGATTTATTTCACATACAAGGCCTGAAATGCCTTGTATGTGAAAAAAAAAAACTTCTTCCCGAAGAACATTTGAATTTATTTCCTCAGCATATTAGGTCATATCATAGATTATTATGCCAATTATTTGAACAGTGAAAATAATAATAAAAGAGTTTTTGAACTTTAATGTCACTAATGCTGATTATTCAATGATTCATTTGAATTTAAATATTTAAAATACTTTCACAGCAAAAATTTAAATTAATATATATATTAATTAATATATTTTTTTTTTTTTTATCGACTGACAGCCCTAGTAAATTGATCTAAAGTGCATTTTACTCCGGATAATTCCTTTAAGGTGTGTTCCTACTGTAGGTCATATGTTCCATGCTGATATTTAGTGAAAATTGATGACAATGAATGAGAATGAGATCCATAATACAACATGCAATATATTGATATGATGAATGAATTGTACACAATTACATCAAGGATTAAAGGCTCTTACAGTAGCTCTCTCTCTCACTAGCACACGTGCAAGCAAGCAAGCAAACACACACACACACACACACACACACACACAAACAGCGTGCCTTACCTGTCAGCAACGTCTCCGAAGAGGAGCGCGCCAATAAGGACGCCTAACATGAAGGTGGGTTGCGTGAGTTTGGCGAGCCACGCGTTTTCACACACCAGGTCCCAGTCGGTCACGATGCTCTGATGCACCTCGCTCAAGTCGTAAACGAATCCGCCTGGGCATGTTGCCTCCACGTTCTTTGTGCCATTGAAAACGTATCGAAGATCGTCTCCTGGGTCCAACCGGAGCGCGCGCTGACACTGGCTCAGCTCCCATTGCTGACCTGCCGCCGTCTGGACGACCACGGGCCCTTTACCGGGAGAATACAAGGACCAGATGTCCTGAAGCGATGCCGCCGTGTGGTTGACGAACAGAACATCAGTGATGTTCTCTACGCCACAGAGGAACTTTGGCGTCTCGACCAAAAACACAGAGGCGAGATAATGAATCCCACATGATATGGCTTGGAATACGGCTGCGAAATACAGACATGCTTGGTACCTGTGAGGAAGGATGAATAATGTTTACCTCGTGGTTAGGATAGATACTCAGGTCAATAACAAGCCAGACCAGAACTTGAAATGATTAAACGCAGATTTGTACGGAACCCTGGAGGGGTCATTGCGAGATATTTTGGTATATATCCAGATAGCGTGCACTAATTTTACTAAATTGTCTTTTTTTACTCAATCTTGCGCACGTTCTTACTAAGTAGTGTGCTCATTTTAATAAATTGTGCTCTCATTTTAATAGTTGTAAATTGAGCGCACGATGCAGAGACCAAATTTATCATATTCATATTATCATATTAAATCATATACTTACTTATACTTATACTAGTTAAATGAGCACACAATATACTAAATTGTGCACACAATAGAGTAAAATGAGACCGCAATTTAGTAAACTGACTTCACATTTTACTAAAATGAGCGCACATTCTCTCGATACACAAATAAATATTGCAATGACATCTCCTGGGCTCCGTAGATTTGAAACAAGACGAGTAGATGGGAAACAAGGATTAGTAGCCTAAGCCAGAACCGTTACATGACACAGAAGGAAGGACCGTTTTAAACACCGTTATGACTGGGTCAGCGTGTGCTCTACAAACTATTTTAATGTGATTTCCTTGGCCTATATGACGCAATGCTGAAAGCGCGTACGAGTCTACTTGCAGCGCATGGACTGACCAACTTATGCTCGACATCTGGCAACAGAATGACATATAATCGCTGTGATATTATCAGAAAACTGGCTCTTAACTGAAATGCCACTTTTGGTAACACACGACTGTAACTTTACTGGTAAGTTAAATATGATATATAAAATATGATAATTACTTCAAAACAAATTGCACATCACACAAATCCGTATGACATGCAAACGTTGCAAATATGTGCCAACTAGCATGAATTCATCAATAGATTATATTTGATTTAGTAGATTAAACACACTTTTTCTACGCAGTGTTAGAACTTAGTCTAAAGGTCTTACCGTTTGAAGTGTCCAAGCTCGTCGAATAATCTCTCTACGCCGATGGTCATAATGAATCTTTAGCTGGGTCAGTTTTGGGTCCCGCGTTACCGCTATCCAGGGGGTTTGCCCTCTGACGACTGGCTCCTCACAATTTGTAAAGGTCTCTTATCAGAGATTCTGTCGAAACAGGGGCGGTTACGCCGGGAAAATTTCCACTTCTAACATCCAACAGAAAAACAACTCGGCGAAATCATGGTCAGGTTTGTAGAGCGCCACAGTCCTTTCTTTCTCTGAAACTTTCGTAAAAGGTGAAAGGAAACTGCCATCTCAGGAAAAAACGCGCACACACTTAGGCACATTGCGTCACAACATGACGCTTATTGAGATTTCAAGATATCCATTCAACCCATCTCCGCCACATGTTGGCATTGCAGGATTTTACATGAATTATATTTGAACCCGCAATTTTAAGTATTTCAATCATTAAGATTGTATAACTCCTGGAGGATGTTTGCACTCTCGTGACCCAAGTAGAGGTAGGGTGCTCTACATGTTTGATGTGAAAATAAGCGTAAAGTCCTGGTTAGACAAGAACTACAGGTAACCAGGACTATGTAATTTTGCCTGGGCCTGAATCCCAAACTCGTGTGGCTCTGCTCTATGCTAGACTTGTACTTCCTAGTATAATTAAAGAAAGAAAGAAATGGGAGACGAGCACCGTAAGTTCACACACGTTCATAACTTCTTTATCTCTCAGAATTCACTCTAAATCACATTACATGGTATCAGTATCATCTAGGTAAGTGCGCCCTCTTCTGGCATGGTGGAATAGCAGGAACAGCACATAATATGACTGAATACACAACACTCTGGCTCGTTCAAAATTAACATTACACTCATAAACTGGCTGGGGGGTTGTTACTGAGTCTTCAGTAACGGGGGTAATATTGATCTGTTATACCTATTATCCAGACATCTGCATGAAAGCATTAAACTCACAAGGGAAATGACATGGCCATAGGTTAACTGACACAAGTGCAATATAGTGAATTAAGAATGACAGATTACAGCCTGCTAAGTGCACTTATAGTCAAACCAACAGAAACTAATTTGGCACTCACGATATGCAAGATATGCGAAGATATTTCAGCAGTTTCTCTTTCCGACGACCAGGCGCTGAACAGTGCTTGACAGTTCCTTTGAGAGGATGAGAGAAGCGTAAATAAGGACAAACGTGGCCTACTGGTTAGTGCTTCGGACTTGTAACCGGAGGGTTGCCGGTTCAAACCCCGACCAGTAGGCATGGTTGAAGTGCCCTTGAGCAAGGCACCTAACCCCTCACTGCTTCCCGAGCACCGCTGTTGTTGCAAGCAGCTCACTGCGCCGAGATTAGTGTGTTCTTCACCTCACTGTGTGCTGAGTCACTAATTCACGGATTGGGATAAATGCAGAGACTAAATTTCCCTAATGAGACTCAAAAGAGTATATATACTTATACTTCTACTTAAACATCAGCGCATCACTCCACTAATCTGGCCTTTATGGTAGAGTGGACAGATGGGAGCCATTTCCCCCCAAAAAGCACCTGATCGACTCTTAGACCATGAGAAGTAAAATCATCTGGCCTGATGAAACGAAGACTGAACTATTGGGCCACTATTCCCAACGGTGTGTGTGTAACCAGGCACTGAGCTGCACTGATGTTTGTCCTTCTTTGCACTTCTCTTATCCTCTCTAAGGAACTCTGGATCTCATTCATAGTGACCATTGGGTCCTTGGTTACCTGTCTGACCAAGGCCCTTCGTCCCGGACTACTCAGTTTGACTGAGCGGCCAGATCTAGGAAGACTGTTGGTTGTTCCAAACTTTTCCATTTGAGAATGATGGAGGCTACTGTGCTCTTGGGCACTTTCAATGCTGCAGAAATGTCCTTGTATCCTTCCCCAGATCTGTGTCACTGTCTTCACACAACCCTGTCTTGCAGGTCTACAGACAATTCTCTCAACCTCGTGGCTTGGTTTTCATTCTGACATACACTATCAGTCAATCAAGTCGTAGAAGCATCTCAAGGACCATTGATAGAAGTAGGATGCACCAGAGCTTTCAGTCTTTTTTTTATTTTTATAAATTTACAAAACACTCCAAACACCTGTTTTTTGTGGAGTGTTGGAGTATTGTGTGTAGATAAAAAAGATGAGTCTGAAACATAACAAAATGTGGAAAAAGTGAAGCGCTGTGAATACTCTCCGTATGTGCTGTAAGTGACCTCTACGGTCCTCCTGGATCCTAAATTTAACCTTTTGATGGATTCAAAAATTTCAGCATGTCTTGGTGTCCAGTTTCACATGCAGGCCTATGTCTATAAGATGTGCATATGCAGAGAGGGTTCTAGAGACATCTTCTCCACAGATGTCTACTGAAGGACTCATTTGTCACTAGATGTCCGTGTTGGCGGTTTCTAGATTGTGAATGAGTATTGAGTATGTTTACATGGACATTCATATTCCGAGACAATATTGCAAATATGGTGTTTCATAGAAATGTTCATTGAATATTCCATTCATATTCCCGTTTCCATGTCATATACTTTAGCATATTCTGATTAATAATGACTTAATCAAAGTTCTAAACGTTCCTTCTGTGAATGTTTCCGTAGTAACCTTATCACTATCTAAGCTATACTACCACTATGTTGCTTCTATGCGAAGTCTTAATGCGTTTTTTCCTCGTCCTTAAAGTGTAGCCTACCTTCTTTTTCTTATGCGGAATATTGTCTTAACCGGGATAATATCGGAACATTGATGCCCATTTAAACATATTCATTAAGTAAGGGATAACGGCCGCCGAGGTATCCTGTTATACAGAATTAATAGAACGGTGATTAAACTTTTTTACCAGATCTACTTCATAGGTGTCCCGTTCAGACATTCAGAATTAATAGCCACCGCACCAGCCAATCAGAAATGAGAATTTTTTCTCTCCGGGTGATAACATACTGTAATTGGTGGGGTTCACTCTTCAGCTTCCTTTGCCCCCATGCCAGAGGACTGCCAGTAGCTGCTTTAACATGAATCACATGTTCTCAGGGGGAATATACGGTCATTCCTGAGCTCTCTGTTCATTCCTCAAAGGCTACCACACACACACACACACACACTAAATACTCCACCACTCTCCCTCACTCTCACACACACATACACTCATACAAGTACATTACAAACAAGCAAACATGTGCCAGGGAGCTTCAGCAGCCACATGGCCAGGATTGACCATGAGATAGATACTTTATTAATCCTTTATAGCAGCTATGCATCACTAGATTACCACAACACACACACTACATCCAACACACACTACGTCAAACGTTGCAAGACATGAGCATGTGTGGGAGGCATTATGCTGTGTGTTCATTCATTCATGTGTGTGTGTGTGTGTAAGGGAGAGTACTGTCAGCACATGACGATCTTATGTAGGTGCTCATGGAACAGTGCAGACGTCTAAGTGGAGCTGTTCATCCAGGCACAGGACAAATTCAGTCAGATAAGGTGAGACCATGCGTGGGAGCGCGAGGATTATGCAGACCAGTTAGTGTGTGTGTGTGTGTGTGTGCACCTATTTGTGTACGTGGAGTTGCCGTTGCTGTGCACACCACACCGATTGGAGCTACAAACGCTCATTGACTGGCCAGACATCTGACCGATGGCTTGGTGTGCGGTCCTTATGTGCCAGCCAACAACCATAGTATAGAAATGGATATAGGTAGATAGACAGGCCACTGCAAAGGGTCATGAGGCAGCTCTCTACCTCTTTGGGCAAAGGGTCAGGAATACGTATGCTGCGTTATTCAGAACAGAACTAAAAGTCTTATATGCAAGTAGCATGCAAAAGAAGTTGAACAACAACAAAAAAAAAACACACACACCCTTTGTGTCAGCCAATGATATTATAGGATTTCCTATAATAACTATTAATGTAGTGTTTGTATAGTGTAAGTTGCTTTGGACAAAACCGTCTGCCAAATACCATAAACATAAATAAACATTTATAGTGAATATAAGCAACAGGCAGTTATTAACCCTGATCAGTTTTTTTTTAGAACCATGCTCAAAGTCAAATTTACCGAACTCAACATGAACAGTTTTCTCTACTGTACAAGGCTAAACGGAAATACTGACCATCAAAGAGTGTGTGTGTGTGTAACTCAAACTTAACTACTGATTAGAAATCAATGGAATGTTTGCCTCATCAATGAAATTGACTGGATAAATCAGATGTTGTTATCAAGTTGGTCTTCCCTGCTGTTGATTGGCTGAAGACACATCATTTTGTACAAGACAAAGAGAACATCAGCTATGCAGAGGAAGAAAGGGAGGAATGAATGGAAGCTGTGGGGAAGAATTGAAAAGCTTTTCATTAGAGGTTATCATCTTTTATTGTAAATTGTCCATATAGAGTGTCTTAATTGGTTTATTCTGTGTCTCTGTTTCAGCGGTTTTGATTTATGTATTGCATTATGTCTGTGAGTAGTGTGTCTGACCAGTTTGCTGTAGTTGCTGTGAGGGAGAGGAGAAAGGCTGTCCTTGTCAAATCAAATCATTTCCTTCAGCCTTTGCTGTGTGCAGCAAGCTCCATGTCTGAACAAAGGTTCAATTCATTGCCAGACATAGCAACACACACACACACGCACGCAAATACATACAGACACACGTAAATACACACACACACAAGCAGATTTATCAGCAGTGTAGACCATCAAATGGTGCCACCTCGGTGTTGGTCTTTGACCTGATACAGAATATGTGCCTGACTGTAGAGGCAGACAGAGGAAACACAAAGCCCAGTTGCAAATCTTAATCAAGAGAGAGAGAGTGTGTTGAGAAGTTTACTTGTGATGTTCCATTAAGATGAGTTAGATTCCTGATTGGTCTATTTCACTCTAACTATAACATGCATGAATTCTCTGTGTGTGTACAGCTCCCTCTGTTGGATGCTTGATGACATTACACAGTAACGTAAAGCTTTCCTTGTATTGGTGCTATTCCATGAAGCAGTAATTCACACATAATATCTACCATGTGATATTTTCAAAAGGCAAGACCACATTTTGTCTACATACACCTATCAGTGCTTATTCCGTCACCCCACTAGCCTGGAGATTCCAGACCCTTGTAATCTAGAAAGATTCTGGCCACAAATAATGTAATGGCCCAACTCGAGAGGCGGCACCAAGCGTGCATTAGAAAATGTCACTGCACGCAATTGGATAACACAACACGACCAATGTTTACAGACTGATTCCGGACTTCGATGCAATTGGATAACACTACAACTGTCATCCGTGTAGCTCGCCTCTTGCCCGCCTATATCAGATACACCGATGTGATTGGCTCCCCGCGATACAAGTGGCAAAAGTAACGTGCATCATTACTCATTGCCAGAGTGTCTCGCAGAGACAATTCAAATTGTGCTCTTGTGAGTTTCCAGGGTATCACCCCACTGTGCTGGGCAAAGTTTGCTGATGACAAAACCGTCCTAGACCTCATTAATTAATGACAAACCCGTCCTAGAGCTCATTAATTAATGACAAACCCGTCCTAGAGCTCATTAATTAATGACAAGTTGTTCTAACAGAAAAGAGCTATGATAACCCAGACCTCAATGTCAACAAGATGGAGATGGTCATGGACCTCTGGAAAATGTATTAAACTTATTCTCGTTATGCTATTCTGGCTATAAGTCCTGTTTTTTAATTGGCCTATAATATACTGTAATTCCACCATAGGTCTATACAGCCAACTTCTGAGGCACAGTGCCATGATGAATACTTAACATTCCATAACCACTTGACTGTGATTACATTTACGCTATTGTAGAATGCATAACATCCACATGAATCAACAAACTTATAATTGAAGGATTGACTGATTGTTTAAAGTGGCCATAGTATGCAAAACTCACTTTTTTTCTGTGCTTGGTAAAGGATATCCTAGGCCATATAGCATAGCCTAGCCTACGCTGGAAGCGACCCAGGGCATCCGGTAATCCGGTATCGCTACGGATAAAACCAGCCATGCGATTTCTAGTCTAGAGGAATACGCCTGGATTCAGGGGAAAATAGGGCAGGGGGAATGTCTCTGATTTCGAACAAAGCTTTTTTCAATAGCCAATCGCGGAGAGGTGGCAGACCTTGTGAGTATGCACATGTACTGGGTGCTTCATGAAAATACCACCGACAGTGGACTAACAACCAAAACAATGGCGTTTAGTTTGCCTTTGCAGTCATCTCTGGCTAGCCTTTGCTTAGGCAAATGAGACATAACTTCCGTAGAGGATTAAACCAAATGTTGTTACAAACTTCAATTTCTTCAAAAATCGACTCTAAACATGCTTCAATTACATTTGTATCAGCAGCCATTTCACACTGGTTTTAGTAGGAAATTTTGCCCATGAACACAACGGAAGTGAAATTAGTGGGCGTGTCTGAAAATAGCTGTTTTCCGGTTGTGAAGGTTTTGCCCCAGAAATTCGTTCAGCATGATGCGAGCTTCTGGGTACTCAGATTATGCGACTTCAAGTACTGTGGCCCGACAAATCTCGTGAGAATCACTTTAGATAGCTTTTGCCTGTTGTTAATCCTTCACCTCCACAACAACAGCATTTTCATTATGGACAGGGGGGATAAGTCACGAGAAGTTTGTCATTTACAACAGCAGAGTAAAATATAAATATAGCACAACTCTAGAGGGAGCTCTACAGTCACCAAAAATACCTAAACCTACATAGTGTCTTTAAACTTTGGAATAGGCTACATCATCTCTATTAGCCCATTTCACAAGATGGGGCCGCTGTGTAAATCAACTTCCTGTGGAAGAGCACTGTCCCATAGACAGCAAAAGAAAAGTCCACAGGAAAGACAGAAACAGGAAGACGTTTTACCCTGCCAATTAAGGTATCATTAACATTGATGAGGCCAGACACCTGGACACTGTGAAATTGGTCTATTGGGCTTATATACCAACCAAAATAACCCCAAAAAAACAACAGCTCATTTGCATTTAAGGCAACAGGCCCCAGAAACAGCCTATTCTGAAAAGGACTGGTGAGAATGGAGGTGCTGAGAATGTGTAATCTGAGAGGAATTTTACACAAACAGCTTCAGGGACATGTTTTGTGCAACCCATATACCTATTTTGACTTGTTGAAAAAGAAGTATAATATGGGACCTTTAAAAGTGTTCTGCGAGTAATGCTGATACCTTTTTTCACAGCAGCTATTTTTGACATGAAATATGTGGCAGGTCCAGGTGTTACTAATGACATTAAACGGAATATTGACATAAACGGAATTTGAACAATAAACTGATTCAAAACGGTTTATTCCCAGCATGAAAATGTGCTCATTCATGCTGGAAATAAACAGTTTCAATGGTTTCTGGCTGGAGTTTTTAGAAAGAATGGTTTTCAGGCGACACATTCTCCGTTTGCCTGTAAACGAAGGCCACAAACGAAGGAAAATGTCTCAGTTTTTCAAAATAACCATGTATGTGTAAATGGGGCCTCATTTGTCTCCTTGTCTTTCCAAAAGTGTGTGCGCTGTTTCACCCTGATTAGGAAAGTGCGTGAGAGACAATTGGTTAATTTTATTCTAATTTTGTGCGTGATTGAGCATGTGCAGGCCTACAACACTCTTCCTTCTGGGAGCAGATTCCGTGTTTTCATGGCCCAATATTCCGTTTAAAACAGGCATATGCTAGGGTGTGCAAACGGTTTATTAGTAAACCGAATATGGCCTTTTTCGGTTTATTTCAATCAGAATAAGGTGTTTACAAGACACATGCATATTCGGTTTATTCCCAATAAACTGATTCAAAACCGTTTATTGGCTGTATTCATGGGTTTTATCAGGTCCCTTTCCACAGGTGTATTAATCAAGCACCATGCAGTCTGCGTTCATAATCTAAGTGCTTGATTTTATACATCTGTGGAAAGGGACCTGATGAAACCCATGAATATGAAAATGTGATGATTGTTGCCCTTCTCTTTTTGGATGGGGGTAGAGATGAAGTACACCTGGAGGTTGAGGGCTGCTCCTCCTGCAGCTGACTCACAGGGGTGTTGTGGTAATCAGCTGCACCATAATCACCATACTTTGAAGAAGAATTTGATCTTGTCCAAAAAAACACAAATGACTGTAGATCACTTTATATTGTGGTAGTTCCATTTCAATTCTGACACATTGGGCGCATAATATTGGATGGGTTGAAATGTCTGCCACTAGTAACAGCGAAAAACAATCTTAACAAATACACAACTGTCCTCCTGAGTTCAATCTATCAAAGTCAATGAAGTTAATCGAGCAGTTCAAATGTAAATCTAGCTCCAAATGAAAACGAGATCTTCCCAGAAAAGTACAGAAGTAATTGTGTTTTCATATGTAAAGGATGTCATGGATGGTTCGGGTAGTCTATATGCCTGTGTCTTGAATGATGCAGTGCAATTGTGAGCTAACTAATAAACTTTTCTCTTCACGATTTTGCTTAATGATGGATTTCACTGAACTCCAGGGGATGTTCAGTGACTTAAACATTATTTTGTATCCATTCCCTAACTTATGCTTTTCAATAAGCTTTTCTCGGAGTTGCTTAGAGTGTTCTTTTGTCTTCATGGTGGAATTTTAGCCAGGAATACTGATAAACCATATACACATTCACTGGACTCAGGTAACCTCCATTTCACTAATTGTGAGACTATGAGCACCACTTTCTCTTGGCCTGCTGGAAAAGGAAACCAGTATCTCCATAAAGCTTGTCAGCGGATGGAAGCATGAAGTGCTCTAAAATCTCCTGGTAGAAGGCTGCATTGACGGCAAAGATTCTAGAATAGAGCTCCGCTATAGTGACTCCAGCCTCAGTCCACTCCTTGTGATGTTCCCCCATGTTCTTGACTCAGCTTTGCTTAACAATCCTTTCAAAGCTGCAGTCATTCCTGTTGCTTGTGCACTTTCCTCTTTCAGTCAACTTTCCATTAATATGCTTTGATACAGCCAGCCAGCCAGCCCTTTCTGCAATGACCTTCTCTGTGTTACCCTCCTTGTGGCGGCACTAGAGTTGATTTCACATGAAATGACCCTGATCTGTTGACTTTCAGGTTCTTATTTGCAACTCAACCACTAGAGGGAAGTGTTGGTTCTTCACTGAAAAACAGAACGAGCTTTATCAAATAAACGCAAATGAAAGATAGGGGGCTCACTTATAGTGAGCAGGAGACAAGTGTCTTAATTCAAGTGTAGCCTATTTTATTAGTTGTTTATGGTTGCATATGGGTAATCAAAGGGTAGGCTACATATTTTCTCACTTTTTGTGTTCAATTAATCTGTGATATTTTAAGACTCTAATTAATAAGGCTTATTTCAATAAAGTGTTAGCCTCTAAATTAATCTCCTAGAATTTGAATTTAGCCTACTTTCATTACTTCTAGCGGCACGAGCAACTCAATCTGTGCAGATTGATGATACACTATACAAAGTATGAATTAGGCCATACTGCAGTTTTATATATACCTGTAATAAGCCACAGACCTAGCTTTTATCACTGGACTCACACGTGTAGCCAGGCCTAGTGGCAGGTGGAGTCACGAACCTTTACCCACCTGTCCACCAGGCGCAAGGCTCGCTTTTCCGACACTTTTTTATGCCCAGTGGCCTCACGCGGCTAATCCTCTCATCTGACGTCAGGAGCAATGGCGGACCTGGATGGAAGCGACGCGTCTAACAGCGCGACCCAAGGTGAGAGGTTTCGGTGGATGAATTTTAAAATATACATTTGCTCCATCGGTGGGTTGTTTGAGAAAGTTTCCTAAACGATATTATAAGTTTTCCAAAGCGTGAGCATGAGCGCGTCATAGTCTGCACGAGCGTGCCAACTGGGAATAGCCTACCTAATGATTGGAAGCAGTGAGCGCCGAGTCACGGGAACGGGATTAACTATCAACGACTGGCCACGGTGGCCGGTTTATGCATACCTTTAACTAAGTTCAGCTATTAGCAACATTTAAATGGACAGCGACTGTCTTCACTGCGTCACTAAGATACTTTTGAAAATTACATACATTGACACCTGTTGAACATTTAGCTATGTTACATTCTATTTAGCAGGTGTATTACACCAGGCTCAGTGTCTATGCCGCGGTTTTACGGATGCAACAGGTGCATTTTCCCACGACTTTTTACATTTCGCCTTTTATATTTTGAATTTGTATGCCTATTCGTCGGGAGGCTTTGATAGTAGCCTAACACAAGTTGGATAGCCTACTCAAAGATGAAATGCTATTTTGCCATCTTAAAACTAGGTGTTGTGATAACACAATATTGAAGCGTTTGGAGAAAGAAAAAAAACATCCCGTTGCAATATAAGGCTTTGTTTCAGCAACCTACACAAGTGGTTCGACAGCTTGTTTCGATAGAGACGTCCGGGTTAGGCTGACCGGGCTGCCTGCCGGTACGCTAATCCCTTGCGGGTTGTCCTGGTTTAATGCTTAGAATGTTTAGCGACCCACCGGGAACGGAGAATGAAAGAGCCGGTTACCCTGGCACCAATGTCAAAGGTGTACTGATCTGAAAAAAGTAGTGTCTTTAAATTGTGTTGAAATATCTGGGTCTAGCGATTGTGTAAAAATGGGACAAACTTGTGTTTGAAAGTTTTCAATCGGTTCTGTGCTGTTATTGGAGGTGTTCATGGGTTAGTTTGCTGTTGAGGGGAAAGGTTGAAGTGGGTGTGGAGTATGCGTGCCTGTTGGCTACGTGTAGGTTGTTTACCTTTGTGTCGCACTGTGTGGAAGTCAACGTTTTACTTTCTGTTAGAAGGGCGGCCAAAGATCACAATGCCAAGTGTGTGTGTGAGTGTTGGGAGTGTGAGGCAGGTGGTTGATGAAGTATGCGTAGGTAATGTGTATATGGTGGATGGCAATATAATTGTGATTATGCATAGGTTATATGAAGGTTTGTGAAGAGCATTTCTTTTGGATATTTGGATTAGGTCTTTAGTATCAGTCACAAATAATTACATTACGGATCTGATGGATCATTGGATTGCTTTGTGTGTGTGTGTGTGTGCGTGCTAGGGGGATTAAAAGAGGGAGAAGAGAATGCTGCGGAAAGAGAGCAGACACACATGAAGGTTGGGGCTAGAAGGAAGGAAGTGTGTATGTGTGTGTGTGTGTGTATGTGTGTGCGGGAGAGAGAAAGTGGGTGGGGAAGGTGCGCGGAAATGTGTCCTTGGATAATAGAAAAGTATGTGTTTTTGGTGGTGTCTTTGTTTGCAGGCTCTCAGAAAGCAGAACAATGTGTTTAAAAGAGGTGCAGTGTCTCCTTAGAGCATCGTTTCCCAACCTTGGGTTCGTGGGCCCCCATGTGGGGTCTCCTGAAATTCAAATGGGGTCAGCTGAGATATTGGGTGTCTTACAATCGACAGTGCATTATATAAAATATATACATATATGAAAAACCCCATGATATCCAAGTTAAGTAACTAATTGGATCATTCATTACAATCTAGCTATGTAAGATTAAACTTAGACATCCCCCATGATGAGATCATCATGGGTAATAATGCTTGATAATTGTTCCAAACAAAGTAGCAAAACAACCAGTCGAGTTAGTCAAACAAACAAATAAGCCTGCTAGGACATTTGGGGAAATAAACCGTTCTCAACTGGATGTAAGAACAGAGATGAGATGCACTCTCTCTCAGAGCGTGTTGTGAATGATTGGGGTTGCCAACGTTTTGTGGCATCAAAATAGGGTCACCTGCCAAAAAAGGTTGGGAACCCCTGCCTTAGAGAGTGTGTGAAAAGAAGTAGCTTGGGCAAAAAAGGTGTTTTCTCATGTGAAGTTGTTTGGGGGTGGGTCCACCTTGAACCCTGCCCTCTGGACAGTAGGTTTTAATGTCAGAGTGTCTCAAGCAATGAAAATCCTAAAGTTTTGTCTGCGGACATATCCCTACTGTACAGTACATCAACAATGCATAAAGAAACAACTGTAGGGTAAACTTTACAGTGTCAACAAATTCGAAAGACATGTAATAGGAGTCCAACTGCACTAAAGGGTCCAAAGAAACAAATAGGATTAGAGGGTCAACTCAAAGGGGTCAGCAAACCTCAAAGAAATGTATACAGGATCACCTACAGAGTCAGCAAATCCAAAGACAGTGATTTTGTGAGTGACTTCAAAGTTGCGCCGGATGAGAATAATAGAATGTAAGGGTGATTTCTGTGTATAGGCACTGGCTGGGCCAGCCGTGTCTGTTCACCTAATGTGCCCTCTTGGCCTAAATCAGCCCTCTTATAGACTCACACGTCATGGGTTCATCCTCATGGTTTGGAGATCTCTGGTAACTGCCTGACTGACAGCACATCATCCTGGTTGTTGCCATTGTACTGTGTGCTCAGGATTTTGCCACTGGCCTCTGTTCTGTGTGTCCCTCCCGGGCTCCTGTTGACCTCTTGCCATTTGTCCAGTGGTGTCCGGAGAGTAGGCTATATGTGGTCTGCATGGCGTGTCCATTGTGGCCTGAAATAGGTTGCTGGGGAAGTGTATTTATAGAGTTTTAATGGGATTCACCCAGATTCACGGTGAAGACTGTGAGACTACTGTCAGCCACCACAAGTGTCTGAGAGATGGAGGGATGGAGAGAGAGCCAGACAGAAAGAAAGAGAGAGGAAGGGAAGTAGAAACAAATATATTGTTAAACCCTTAATTGGGATATTGTACCAAGTATACAGTATGTTTGCCTGAATACAAATGTAAAAATGTACACAAGCACAAAGTCTAGCATCCTGCCAATGAGATGCGTGGAAACTGTAAGGCTGTGTTAGACTGCGTCCATGTCGACAAGTACACATCATGCACCTGTTCTTGCAGAACCCGTTAGAAAGCAATGGCCAAGAGATGCCGACTGGGCAGTGTCCTGACAACTCCCTGTAGATAACATCTGAGAGGATAGGGGTGTGTGTATGAGAACAGGCATTAATGGTCAGATCAGTGGTCTTTTGTGTGTGTGTGTTATCATATTTCATATCGGGCCTTTCCTCTTGGCCACACCTGACTACAGTCAGTCACCTTCACCCATATGCTTGTGACTTCTCTTACACACACACACACACACACACACACACACACACACACAGGCAGAAGTGGTCCAGCATGAAGAAATGAAGACCTGTATAAGTGGACCTGAATAATGTGACAACTGTACTGTGTGTGTGTGTGTGTGTGTGTGTGTGTGTTGCGCTTGTGCTCAGTAAAAATGCATGATGGTACAGAAAGGAAGACAGTAATGATTGTTAAATGGTTTTTAAAAGATAAAATAAATATATTATTCATCCTGAAGGAAACTTGACTGTCACAACAGCACCATCCTGTGCTTGTAAACTAACACACACAAAGTAAAATAAGCAAAATCTGTCATTAGCCACATGCAGTCACATCACATCCCCTCACTAAAACAGGGCTGAATTCAACTGCTTCACATGCTGAGATCACCTCTCTCTCTCTCTCTCTCTCTCTCTCTCTCTCTCTCTCTCTCTCTCTCTCTCTCTCTCTCTCTCTCTCTCTCTCTCTCTCTCTCTCTCTCTCTCTCTCTCTCTCTCTCTCTCTCTCTCTCTCTCTCTCTCTCTCTCTGTGTGAGACAGACTCCACACTTCTCCTAATCTGTAACACCCACCTGGGTAAAGGAGTGGCACGGCTGTGTGCACATTGTTGTGTTTTTTGTGTGTGTGTCAGTCAGGGTTCCCATCCCTCATAGTCCTATCCTGTTTAATGTATAGTAACCACCTGGATGACATGACAGAACAACTGTCAGTCCTAAGATTGTGCAATGTTGTGATGTGGCAAATTCAAGGACGGGGGACAGGGGGCTGTTGCTAACAGTCCTGTCAGCAGTGATGGGCTGTTTTATTTGTCAACTTCATGCACCTGCATAGAGCTGCTTGCACAGCGTTTGTTGTGTGTGTGTGTGTGTGTGTGTGTAGGGGGGTGGGGTCCATGTGCTAAGATGAGCTCAAATTACAGTTGTATGCTGCATTGTGGCACTGTGTGTTGAGTCACATAAACATGGTGATCTTGTACTGTATAAAGTAGAGATTAATGATCTTATAAATGTGACTCCACCTTAACTCTGTGCTAGATTTTTTGTGAGAGTGTAAGAGAGTGAATCTGTCTGTCTAGAGAAGGGACCTATGTCCCATTGTTTCCACCTGCACAGTGACACAGTTGATCATGCCACTGCTCTATCTATCTACCCTCCCTCCCTCTCTCCCCCCTCCCTCCCTCTCTCCCTTCAATTCAGTTCAAGAAAGCTTTATTGGCATGAATGTTTAATCAACATTATTGCCAAAGCTCAATTACATGTACACATAGAAGGACAAATATGTTCAACAGAAGTGCAGCTCTGTCTCCACAGCCCCCAGACTGCAGTCTCTCTCTGTCTCTCTCTCTCTGTCTGTCTGTCTCTCTCTCTCTCTCTGTCTCTCTCTCTCCGTCTCTCTCTCTCTCTCTCTCTCTCTGCCTGACCACCTAACAGAAGTGCTTGGTGCTGAGAAACCAAGTATCATCACTCATTCACACACACACACACGCACGCATCGTCATCCCAGCAACCATTTACTGGCTCATGTTCCACTCACGCTGCACTAAATATTTCAGCAGTAAAGAGACGGCAATCTCCCTGTATGTGCGTGTGGTATGTGACTCTGTGCTCTCTGTATATGAGGGACCAAGAGTGAGTGAAAGTGTGTGTGTGTGTGTGAACAGCTGCATCTCTGACGGTGAAGTGGAAGAGAAACACAGGAAGGATGGAGGGAGGAGAGAAAGAGCAGGAAAGAGAATATTCTTATCGGTCGTCTATGAAGTGGATTAAGGACTGCCTCTTTAAGCCTTCCTGGAGTCGGAGTTTCTCTCTCTCTCTTTCTTTCTCTCCCTCCCCCCCTCTCTCTCTCTGCCAGGCAAGTGAGAGCACTGAGCACGCTCGGATGGACAGTAGTTTGCCGGCTAAGTGCTTGTAGTTAGCATTAGCTTTTAGCACTCTGTAGGGGGTGTAGGGAGGAGGAGAGTTCTGGAACAGGCACAACCCCATCCTGGACACACACACACGCACACACATGCAGGATGCCGGCCCCCCCAAGAATAAAGAGGGGGGGCCCCAGTCGGTCAGCTGTCCCTGCTCTCTCCACCATCGCAGAGGAAGAGGAGCACCAACGCAAACGCAGGAGACGAAGGAAAGCAGGTATGGGAAGAGGGGGAGGAAGTGAGCAAGAGATGTGAAGAGGAAGATGAGGGGTGGGGGGGGTCAGGAGATAGGGAAATAGAGAGCAAGAATTACAGAGCAGAGTGCATCACAGGGTAGTTAGCTTGTTGATACCTGAGGAGAATCTGCTGTGTGTGTGTGTGTGTGTGTAAGAGGGGTTAATTGCCTTAGTGAGTATGAACCATTCTTGAAAGATGACCTTGTACCAGTCTGGTATTTGACCTGGTGACTAAATAAGCAGCGACCTCTCCTTTTTTATAATTCTATAGTTATAGATATGGCAGACCTTTTGTCCAAAGTGAAGTAATTATTATAGACTTCATAAAATAGGTTGGTATTACTTGATCTGGCATATTCCTAATAGTAAGTTGGATAATGCGTTAGGGTCATATGGTCATTTACCAGTGGTCTCCTTGCAGCGTACCTTGAATGTAATTCCACTTTTTGGAGAAGTGTCTGAAATGATCATGTAAATCTAATAAAGAGTCAACCACCGGACTCAAAACGGAAGAACCATTACAATAAATCAGAAGTCAAATGTTTAATCTTTCAGTCAGCACAGGTCT
>NC_063196.1:5849140-5921640 GCF_017589495.1 Alosa alosa
GTTAAGATACAGTGCTCCATGAGGAATGTCCAGCTTTGTCCTTCAGGTTAATGATTTCCTTCAGGGCCACTCTGCCCCCCTCCCCCTTCTCTGTTCCCTCTTAACTGTTATTGCTGTGTGTGTGTGTGTGTGTGCGCTTGGGCCACCACCACCTTAGAAGATGCCAGAACATCCTGAACAGTCCCTGTTGCTATGGAATTCAGTAGATGCTTTTATCCACTCACTCTCCTAGTTTATCATGTGCTATGAGATATAGTGATGGTACAGAAATGTCTACAGTATTTTGTATTGTCTGTATGAATTGCTTGCTGTGATTGATTGATTGTTCCATTAGGTAGTGTTCTGTAGCAGTGGGAATGTGTTATGTTCACCGTGACATCATCTTTAAAGCAAAGAAGTATCCATTTTGATTCCTCTTGGAGCTTCTAGAAGCTCTTCTGTACTGCTTTCTAGTAGAAGTTATTGTGGTACACAGGGACTGATTTGAACTAGAGCCTTTCAGCAGCACTGGCAGCCCATGGCTCTGCTCTTGACCTGATCGTGACCTTTTGACCCCAGCCACCCATAGTATGCTGGCTGAACTTTTACCATTTCTGGTGTGTGTGTGTGTGTGTGTGTGTGCATGTGCGTGTGGGTGCCAGATAGGTTGTAAAGATGAAAGACAATGGGTATTTAGGAGACCATTTTGTGTAAAACAACTTGCAGAGACTGGTGATGTCCTGGACTTAAAACGGCATGAAGTGCCAATGCTAACTGCTGCACCACAAATGCCTTGGTTATACTGAATTGAATGTGTGTGTGTGTGTGGCAGAAGATCCACACTGTGTCATGACGAGCAGTAACGGTTGTGTGTCTGTGTGTGTGTCTGTGTGTGTGTGTGTCTGTGTGTGTGTCTGTGTGTGTGTGTGGCTGGCTGGCTGGCTAAACATCCTTAGTTCACAGGGTGACATGATCAGCAGTAAAGGTCCTGTGTGTGTGTGTGTGTGGCTGAAGATCCTTAGTTCACAGGGTGTCATGATCAGCAGTAAAGGTCCTGCGTGTGTGTGTGTGTGTGTGGCTGAAGATCCTTAGTTCACAGGGTGTCATGATCAGCAGTAAAGGTCCTGTATGTGTGTGTGTGTGTGTGTGTGTGTGTGTGTGTGTGTGTGTGTGTGTGGCTGAAGATCCTTAGTTCACAGGGTGTCATGATCAGCAGTAAAGGTTCTGCGTGTGTGTGTGTGTGTGTGTGGCTGAAGATCCTTAGTTCACAGGGTGTCATGATCAGCAGTAAAGGTCCTGCTGGGGGATGTTCTGCTAAATCCTCCTTAACCCAGATACATGAGAGCAGCCGCTCCTTTACAGCTTTACTGTGTGTTGTGTGTGTGTGTGTGTTTTATTATATTCTCTGGTTTTCCTTTGTGTGTGTTTGTGTGAAAGTTCAGCCTCTAAAATGCTCATTTTGTTTTGGTCTCGGAGCTCTAACTTCAAATTGTTTTTTTGTTTTTTTTTGGATTATTTGTTTTGAAGTCTGTTTGAGTCACCATGCTACACTCTCTTTCCCTCCACCTCTGACAGATAGCATGCACACACATACAGTAAGCCTAGATGTCTATGGCATGATCTCCTCACACAAAGTGCTGTAGCCATGTTATCACTGTGTCTGTGTTGTGTCTGTGTGAGTGTGCTAATGTGTGGGTGTGCCTATTTCTGTTTGTCTGTGTTCTTTGGCAGAAACCGGATGCCTAATTGTAACACACCTGAGGATGAATTTATGGCATTGTTGAGTAATGATACACGCCAACAAGACGCGCCTTACGCCATACGACCAGGGAGCCTGAATATGACATCGTGTGTGTGTGAGCGCGTCTAATATTAGTTTTGTTATGTTCAGCATTTCTGTGCAGTGATTTGTGGAGTTCACTTTTTGAGATGTGGAGTCATCCTCCATCAGGCAAACCACTCTCCTCAGCATTCTATCAAGCACCCTTGCAGCATGTTGCTGATGCCAGTTCTTAGTCTCTCTCTCTCTCTCTCTCTCTCTCTCTCTCTCTCTCTCTCTCTCTCTCTCTCTCTCTCTCTCTCTCTCTCTCTCTCTCTCTCTCTCTCTCTCTCTCTCTCTCTCTCTCTCTCTCTCTCTCTCTCTCTCTCTCTGATTGATTGGAGATGGGCAGAGAAAGAAAATGTTGAGCTTTCACTTGGCAGGATGCCTGATACTCACACCTTTACCATACCTGTAAACCCACCCGTTTGTTTCCGGGTTTCTCACGTATTGTAACGTTTTTCCCGCTGTCTTCCTGTTTTAATATTTTCCCGTAAAAATATCCCTTTTTTAAAATACTCTCATAACATTAGCCCTACTATCGGACCCGACAGTCTCTGTATTCTTGTCCTGTTTCCACCCCCTTGCCCTTCCAGCAAAACAGATGTTTTCAAAGCATCATTTAGCTTGATTGAGGGCGACCTAAGACTGATGTTGGCCTATTAAAGATAACGGCGAGGTGGTTATGAGAAAACAATTTGATGCCAATCTGTAAGCAAAGTGACGTTAGACCTAGCTTTACACCTCATTTAGTTAGTGCAGCAGTTTTGTAGTCTGAATTGTTGCTGTCAGCAGAGGGATAGCAACAGAAAGACGAATGTTGAAATTTTCACATATTTTCAGTGAGAAACCCGGGAAATCTCCCTTATTTTCAATACTCAATGTTGACAACGATGCCTTTACTCGCATGGAGAAAGACACACATGACACAAGACACCCATGGATGGATATACCTGAGAATGCATGATGAAGTACACTTCCTCTCTGAGGCATTGGCTGTCTCTCTTTGTCTGTATGATCCAGCCCTGGGCATTGTTCATTTGGGGATGGCAGAGAAAAAGAGCATCAAGAGGTCATGGGGTGTATTTCTTCCTGTGTTATTCTGTGAGAGAAATACAGACTATTCTAGGATTTTGATGTGTGTGTTGGGTTTTGGGGGGGATGTGTGTGTGTCTAAGGGGGGGATAATTGGTAAACTATAAATGGGTCAGACTGTTTTGGTCTCCAATTTGGGCCGGCGGTGTCCTGAAAAGGCCCCCCTGAGCATGGAAACTAGAGCATGTTGGTGGCCATGTTGGCTCTCTGCCCTGATCCTGCCTCTGATCCTGACCGTCAGTGGGGTTCTGATTACATGAACCTGCCCTGCAGACAGGGCTGCGGTCAGACAAACTACAGGAATACTCCATGACAACACCCTACAGTAACGTTATTACACAACTCTACTCTAAACATTCTACAACACTACAAGGACATTCCACAACTTTACAATTAAATGATGTTCCACATTTCCACAACTATAAATCTGTAACAGCCCACAACCCTACTTGTAACATTCCACAACAACACTCCTAAAGTAACATTCCACAACAGTCCTTAACACCAGTGGTTTTCAACCTTCAGTGATGTACCCCCTGTGAAATATTTTTTCAGCCAAGTACCCCCTAACCAGTGCAAAGCATTTTTAGTTGAGAAAAAAAGACTTAAAACCGAGCAATAAAACATATTCTTCAAGATACAGCCGGAATTTTGCCGGCTCTGGTTTGGCCTTCTTTGCCACTTGTCCCTCCGTGTTTTCACAAGAATTACTGCTACGCTTCAACTACGACTCCATCGTTTGAGTTTGAGACAGTGATTGACAGGTGATGGTGGGTGGCATGTGACAAGTTGGGTCGAACCATCCTGGTATGGGGGGGACTCTGGGTTTTTAGGATAATGAAATTGAATAGCCTACTGAAATATAAAATTCATTTTATGAACTTATATTTTCCTGAAATTATTGTTTTTAAAATATCTTTGCATGGATTCTACTTTTTAAATATATGTATATTTTAAAATCTCACGTACCCCCATTTGAGAACCACTGCTCTACACAGTAGCGTCCCACAGCAGTACTCCACAACGACACTACTATACAGTAACATTTCCCAGCAGGACTCTGTAACAATACTCCCTAATACTACTCCACAACAATTCTCCACAATAAGACTCAACAGCATACAACACATGACAAATTTGCCATAACATGACAAATGAGAATAATGTACCACAACAACAATAATACCCCACAACACTCCAAAGCATTGCACTACAGTGCTACTCTACAACAGTATTTTCATAATGATACTCTATACAGTAGCCTGACAAGCCAGACCCACATCAAGATGTAGGGTCTGGGAACTCACCATTTGCAGTGCTCAATCCGAGGGGCGGGATAAACGGTTGTCTTTCAAATTGACTCTGCACGCAATAGGATGGCGCTACAACTCATGAGTCCCATGCGTTTTCCCACCAGCGGAGCTAGTTGATCAAACTTTTGCCAACTTAAAAAAAGCCTACCTCGTGTCACGCTGTTGGCCAGCAGCAGCATCCATCTTCTTTGTTTTTAAGTAGCAGGGAATTCACACGGATCCCACCCACCGACCTTATACACGATGTGATTGGCCTAATCGAAGTTTAATTTTTCCAGTTCGCAAGCCAACGGAGAGTTGCAAATTACATTTGCTGCCGCTAGGGTGCGTCTAGATTTCTAAGCTAACTGCAGTGTTTCTCAAACTTTTTCAGGCCAAGGACCACTCAACCATTAAAAAAAAAAACAACATAAAAAACCTACTTTGTTTGGAGTCTTTGAGGAGTCAGGACAATTCAACATATTCAAAGTTCAAATAATACTGTTTGGATTTAGTTACGTGTTGCAAATAACTAATTTATGTGACAGAGACAGAGAGAGAATTTGAATTTGTTTTACAATGCGAGTCATTTCAAAAATGTGTGTGCATCCACTCACACACACCAACACATCTGACAAAGTACACTTAATGAGATAATTACAAAGCCCTTAATTGGCTCAATCAGTTGTGTCCCTCTAATCAAGAATAAGAAATTGGCCCATATCCACACGTGCAAGATACAAACACACCCTCCCCCTCTCTTTCTCTCTCACTCACACACACACACACACACACACACACACACACAGTCACACACAGTCACACACACAATAGGCAATGAGCTCATCTGAAGGATTGTCTTTCAAAAGTATCAGATGATGATGATGATGATGATTTATAATCAAATTGTCTTTGTTACATGTATGACTCCTCTGCCACTATTGCATATTACTCTTTTATATCACTCTTGGGAAAGCCTATCCATTTCTCCAAGAAGGACAATGGGGAAATGAATCTTCTGGACTGTACTTGTGTACTCACTCACTCACTCACTGTTCACACATATTCACTGGACATCTCTCTTGGCTCACCTCACCTTGACCACACACTTCATATGTCACATAAGTCACCATATAACACCAAGCAGTAGTTCAGAACTCCAATTACAGTCTATTGTCATGGCATACTGGTCCATTTTGTTCCCCTGATGTTCTTCTCAGTAGTTCAGCCACACTTGAAGGTTCTACTGGTCACAGATGAATTGTGGATAATGGAGCATGACCCTTTTTTTCGTTCTTCATTTTACATTGATTAGTATTTATCCTGTGTGTGTGCATATTGACACACACACACACACACACACACTCATACTCATGCACACTAATACACAGCTATGCATGCATGTAGGTGTCCACAAGTATCTGTGCATATACAGTAGTTGTGTGTGCGTGTCCGTGTCCGTGGTTGTAAAGTAGATCTTTCGCTTCACCTCCTCTGTGATGTTTGACCTAGATTCGGCAGCTGCTTTCTATTCCTCTACTCAAACAGTACAACACGCACAGTACAACAGACACATCTTTTATTTTCCACTTGCTGTGTGTGAGCGAGAATCTCTCTTGCTTGCTTGCTCTCTTTCTTTTGCTCTTGCTTTCTGTCACTCTTTCTTTCTCCCTCGTCCTCTGTTTTTTTTGTGTGTACTCTGTTTCTGCCCCTGTCTTTGCTTCCTGGACGTCCCGTGAGCCCTCTCTGCTCTACTCGCTTTGGTGTTTCTCTCTCTCTCTCTCTCTCTCTCTCTCTCTCTCTCTCTCTCTCTCTCTCTCTCTCTCTCTCTCTCTCTCTCTCTCTCTCTCTCTCTCTCTCTCTCTCTCTCTCGTTCGTCTGTCTAGACTACCATCTGTCCCAGGCGCAGGCAGTACACACACACTCCCACAGCGGGATTGTGGGTACACGGCAGATTAGACCAGGGATTCAGGGGATGTGCCGGACAGTGGGATTGGGCCTGCCTTGTCTGGCTACGGTCATGTCTGCAGTGTAGTTTAAATGAGACATGTTTGTCCAGTGGATTTCCCCTTGATGTGGGCATCACTGCTTATATCTCTTACATCTAGCCATGAAAGAGGGTTGGAGAAAACTGTCAAAGATCTCTTAGGCAAGTCCCTCCACTCAGCGGCTATATTGCATAACACACTTCAGGCACTTATCGGGCATCTATTTGGGGCAGGACTGTACATGCGCAGGGCTTTAAGACACAAATCTAGCTTTTTTAAAGACTCAAACCTCGCAGATTTCTTTTTTTTTCTGGAAAGGCTGCACATGTTTACTACAGGAACTAAAGGTCTTGTAGTTAAAGGCTAATACAACTGGTCACTAAAATGTAGACACCCTGGCTATACCTTACAAATGGAGTATAGCTTTCATGCATATAACCAATCAGCTACATGAGCAGCTACTTAGAAAGGTAATTAGGGAAGGATAGGAGGAAACTAATATATATTGGTTGCCATGAGTGTTACCCAGGAAACACACACACACGCACACAGAGACTTCAAAACACACAATTACACACATCAGACTCTACAACAATACTCTACACTGGTGCTCCACAGCAATCAGCAATACAGTAATCTACTCATTGCAAATTCCAAAACATCCCATTACCTTTTATTTGGTTTTACCACCTTTTACCTCCAAATCATTAGCTGTGTGACCGATTGCTTGGACATTCCCCTCCCTCAAGTGATGCCATATTTGTTTTCATGTTTGTTTACATGTTTGTGTATTTGTTTACGTATAGGTTCAGAGGCCCCTCCTTCAGTGGAGGAGAAGAGAACACTATCAAGTCGGCCTACATCCTCTGCCTCCGCCCTCAACACCAGCATAGACACACCCACCTCTATAGGCTCCAAACCAGGTACATACACACACACACACACACACACACACACACACACACACACACACACACCAGCACTTACCAGCACTTTGTATGAAATTAATAAATAAACTCACCTTGCCTTACAAGGAATAAATACAAGTACTGTATGCAATGCACAATGCAATGCTGTTGTCAAGAGGGACACACTGACATACAGAAATGATACACAATATAAAGACAGCACACAGGAGGGCAAACAGACATATTGTGCACATGAAGCCCAATACTCACAGTACTCTGGAGTGCATGGAATATATTAAAGGTTCAGTTAAACATAGGAGACACACACACGCGCACACACACACACAAGATGCAGATCTCACTCACACAATACTAAAACATTGAGATTTTGCCACAGTGCGATCAAGTGATCGAGCTTTCTAACACTCTTCCTCTCTCTTTGTGTGTGTGTGTGTGTGTGTTTAGAGCCTTTGGTGCTGAAACTTGATGAGAGACAGAGGCTTGCTCGAGAACGGAGAGAGGAGAGGGAAAAGCAAAATGGTATGTATGTCGTCACACACACACACACACACACACACTTAAATCTTATCACTTGGTCAGTGTGTGTGCACACACACACACACACAGAGGGAGACACCCTTACATACAAACACACCCAAGGCTTTTTGCTCATGCTCAGAGTCCTCTTCGAGCATTACAGCCCTCACAGGGAAGCTACACCAGGCACGGAACTTAAGCGTTCCGTTCGTGACACGTAAAATCCATTTTAGAAGCCTGGTTTATTTTTTTCAAACGTACACGCCACTATCATGTCTGGTGTAGCTACTTCCATTGATCATAGTGGCAGCTAATTGTTGCAGCAGACGCAACACGAACGGAGCGCTTCAGTTACGCGCCTGGTGTAGCTTCCCTGTAAGTCTCGCAGGAGTGTCACCCGACTGATGATCACGTCCCTATGTATCCATGTCTTAACATTCGTTTAAACCAGGAACGATAGGAACAAATAACTATTGCTCTAGTTCATATAAATGACATCGTCCATAACGCATACTACAACGACAGCGACATGAAGAATGATCTCGTTGGGGATCACTTTTTAAGAACAGTAAAAGCTGACTGGCAATCAGTATCCATTGAATTTTAGACACACATTCATCAACATGAGGAGAGACTTTCCTTATTGGTGCTGAGTGTGGACGCTCATCTTGTTCTAGTTACTGTTGTCTTTATAGTTATCGTTCCTGGTGTGAATTGCCCTTTAATGCCATTAAGTGGAATTGAAATTGAAATAGAAATAAAAATAGAACTGAACGTGTTGCAGGATGATGGTTGGCAGAGGAATGGGGAAGTAAACAGCTGAGGCTGGCATCTTTGTCCCTCAGAAGCTCTGTGCATGGGGAATTTTTTTTCTTGCTTGCTTGCTCTCTTTCTTTTGCTCTTGCTTTCTGTCACTCTTTCTTTCTCCCTCGTCCTCTGTTTTTTTTTTTTTTTGTCCCTCTGTTTTTTTTGCTTCCTGTGTGAGCCCTCTCTGCTCTGCTCCTTTGGTGTTCTCTCTCTCTCTCTCTCTCTCTCTCTCTCTCTCTCTCTCTCTCTCTCTCTCTCTCTCTCTCTTTTTTCTTTTTTTTCTTTTCTTTCTTTCTTTTCTCTCTCTTTTTTTTTTTCTTTCTTTCTTTCTTTCTTTTTTCTTTTTTTTCTTTCTTTCTTTCTTTCTTTCTCTCTCTCTCTCTCTCTCTCTCTCTCTCTCTCTCTCTCTCTCTCTCTCTCTCTCTCTCTCTCTCTCTAGCCCATTGCATGACTAAGTGAATGTGGCAGGTTTCCGTGGTGACCGTGGTGCTCTGTTCATTGCACAAAGCTCTGGTGCCCCTTTTGTCATGGCAGCCAGGTTATGTAAGAGGTCAGGGAGGTAGGGGAGACTGAGGGGCCGAAATATCCCTCTACCTCTCTCTGTCTCACTGTCTTTCTCTCTCTCTGTCTCCTTCCCACTCCTCCTCTCTCTCTCTCTCTGTGTCTCTCTGTCTCAATACATTTCCCTCTCCGTCTCCTTCACACACTTCTCTCTCTCTCTCTCTCTCTCTCTCTCTCTCTCTCCCCTGTTGGTCTCTCTTGTTTGTTTTGTTTGTATTATTATATATGTATATTATATAATATACCATTATAGTGGTGCACTCCTTTACAGTATGTACCACACCCATGATGGGATAAGCATGTGAAAAACTAGACCGTTTATTTTCTTGTATGAAAGCTGCTTTTATTTTGGCAGGCATATAGTAAAAGATGCTTTGTAAAAGGATGTCAACCATAAAATTAACAATTTCTGTGTGTGTGTGTTTGTCTGTGCATGCGTGCATTTATGTGTGTATGCGTTTGTGTGTGTGTGTGTGTGTGTGTGTGTGTGTGTGTGTGTGTGTGTGTGTGTATGCATATGCGTGTCTGTGTGCGTGCGTATACATTTCTGTGTGCGTGCGTGCCTGCGTGTGTGTGTGTGTGCATGCGTGCAATTTTGTGTGTGTGTGTGTGTGTGTGCGTAGCGCTCCGTGAGTCTCAGTGGCATGAGCGCGAGGAGCGTGCTCGTCAGTACTATGAGAAGCACCTGGAGGAACGCAGGAGGAGGCTGGAGGAGCAGAGGATCAAGGAGGACCAGAGACGCGCCGCTGTCGAGGAGAAACGACGGCAGAAACTCGAGGAGGAAAAGGTGTGTGTGTGCTTGTCATGTGTGTCTGTTTGTGTTTGTAATATTGCCAACTTAAACGTGATGGGTATTGATGTGATATGTAGTCTCTGGCTGAAGTGCGTGTGTGCGTGCGTGCGTTTGGAGTGGTAGTCAGCTGGATCAGTGTGGTAACTGTGTGGTGTCCTAAACCTCCCTCCCAATGCCTTAAGACAGGGATTTTCAACTGATTGTTGACCAGGGACCATCATTCTGACTAATTACGTAACCCTAGGACCACCAGTGAATAAAAATACTGATTCCTTCACTGCAACTACATTACTGAATCCATGGTCAGGGACCACCAGCAATGTCCTCACAGATCACAAGTGGGCCGCGGACCACTGGTTGGAAACCCCTGCCTTAAGAGATGAGGCTCTAGTACGTTCAGGTCTGAGCTAACCAGTGTGCATGCCAAGGACTACTAGCTTCTCAAAGCAGAGTGTGTTAAAATACGTTCTCACTTTCAAAAAAGGAACGTGAACTTCATGGTGAGAACTCCAAACACACTTTATGTGTATTTGAAAACGTTCACAGTGAATTCCAAATGGGCTTTCTGTGTGTTCGTAAACTTTCACAGTGAATTCCAAATGTGCTTTCTGTGTGTTCGTAAATGTTCAAAGTGAATTCCAAATGTGCTTTCTGTGTGTTCGTAAACGTTCACAGTGAATTACAAGCTCCTCTGGCTCTTCTGACAGGTACTGGTGGTGTGCCATGACCTCACATATCTATTGATCCGTGTGTGTGTGTTTTATGATCTTCAAGAAGCTTGTACCCATGAATTGGCTTGGAAGCCGATCTGGCCCAGACCAGCCCTACGCTCTGTGTAAAGATCTGCATAGACGTTACTGCACCTCCAGCTCTTGCTGAGTGATGTTCGCTGCGTTCTGTGGCCTTAGTAATCTCTGTGTGATTGTGCAGGATCGGTGTTATGACGTTGATATACAATGGCATTAGTATCTCAATACCAATGAATCCTGCAGCAGAGTATCGGTGCCTGGTACACCACCATCCTGCAGCACAGTATCGGTGCCTGGTACACCACCATCCTGCAGCACAGTATCGGTGCCCGGTACACTACTATACTGCAGCACATTTGGGTTTGATGACGTTCTGTCCCTGGAGCTGGAGCTGCCCTGGAGCTCACTTGGGTCTGTACACCAGCTAGGCTTCCGGTTACATTTGGGGCTATAGGCATCTCTGCCTATCTGGCTTGGGTCTGTGCACATAGGCTAGGCTTAGGGTTACGGTTTAGGTTATAGGTGTCTCTGTGCCTCTGGCTCCTTTGACTGATGTTGGTTTTGTGCTGTGGCCTCACATGTTGTATTGATCCCAGAGAAGTGTGTGTGTGAGAGAGAGAGGGAGTGAGAGAGACGATCCATAATCCTGATTTGGCCTCTGACATCTGTGACTCGACATCTGTGTAGCCTGGCTGGGATGCTGAACGCTTCTTGTAATTATGGAATTGGTGTGTGTGTCTACATCGGTGTCTATATCTGTGTCTGTATCTGTCCGTGTGTGTGTGTGTGTGTCCGTGTGTGTGTTCCAGGTCCGCTATGAGGCTGTCATGAGGAGGACTCTGGAGAGGAGTCAAAGAGCCAAACAGAAAACCAACCGCTGGAGTTGGGGAGGCACTCTGACCACCAGCACCTCTCATCCAACAGGTACACATACACACACACACACACATATACACTCTCTAACAACCAGCACACTCATCAACAGGTACACACACACACACACACACATGCACCTCTCACCCAACAGGTACAAATACACACAGAAACACACACACACACACACACACACACACACACACACACACACTCTAACAACCAGCACCTCTCACCCAACAGGAAAACATACACACAAAAACACATACGCGCACACACACAATGCATTTCAGTTCCCGTGTCCAAACCAAGCACTTCCCACCAGCTGCTGTTTTTTTTCTCTCATTTTAGCATGGCCCTGAATTGCTGCTGTGTCTGTGTGTGTGATTGGTGTGTGTTTCTACCTCTAGCCTATTCTCGCTGACTCATGATCCTACTCGGCTGCCCATTTCTCTTTGTTTTGTTTTCCTTTCTTTCTCTCTCTCTCTCTTTCTCTCTCTCTCTCTCTCTCTGGCACAGGGTTGTTTGAGGCTGCTTGTCTTTACCCTTTGGATCTAGCAGGTCTGGAGCACCATTACCCTGGTGCCTTTAGCCTGGGCCGCCAGACTGGGCCTCTCTCCAAATGTGAATATAACTGGGGCTAGCGCATGTTAGCATTAGAGGCTAGCAACATTAGCTTTAGCCCATTAGGCTAGCTTGTGAAGTTCACCAGTAGTAGGCTAACTCTCTCTTAGAGCCCTGCTGGTCCAGAGCATGTCCATGTCAGAAATATACCATGGCAGATATCTTCTCCTGTTGCATATAGCTATGTCAGTTGATGTCCAGCAATGTCTCAGTGTTGCTACATTTGCCAATTGACAGTTATGGTAGATGTTATGGCAGCTTAGTAGCATGTAACATTACCTGTTGTGGCATGCAACATTTTAAAGGCTGTCATGACATTTACTGATTATGGTAACATGTTTAAATCATCTGACATAAAATCACTGGGCAATGACATCAACTGGCAAATACAGGACCGGGTGTTGGCCTCAGGCATGGCTATGTCATTGTTGTCTTGGTCTTATGACACAGGCTTCAGGTAAAGTGTTAGTGTAATGTTTCACTCTAGACAGTGGCTGTCTGTAACTGTGACATTTTAGACCCAGAAGATTAAGGTTTATGTGCCTATCTTTAGTGCCCCTTAGCTCATTAGCACCTTAGCATCATAGTTATCTTTAGAGGCTGTGGAGCTGAGAGTGTTTGTTTGGTCAAATTGGTTTGGTTTGCTGAATATTATGTTTTTAGCTCTTTAATGGTAACTGAAGTATCCAATTTGGATTTTTTTGTGTGTAGTCACATTGTTCAGTGAATCTAGTTATTTGAAGTGCTTTGCGCTCTGCCATTAAAGTCTCATCTGATCACTGGTACTACTAAATATAGTAAATAAAACATACTCTGGCTTCTCAGGTGCTGAAGTGCTAGCCTTTGTTAAAGATTGTACCATGTAGGACTGATTAACATCAAAAAAGTCCATTCTAACGTCATCAGCTCATTTCTTTAGATATAGTCCTGATTAGGATTTCACACCTCTAGCTAATGAGAACATATTTAAATTCCTTATAGCAAGTACGTCCTTGCATAGCTCTTTTGTATGAAACTAGATCCTTCGTATCCTCTGTTATCCACTCTTTCTCTCCCTCTCATTTCAGCATTGCTGGGTTTCTTTTTCCTTGTTCTACTGCAGTGATTTAACATGTTTGTTTGTTTGTTTGTGTGTGTGTGTGTGTGTGCGTGTGTGTGTTTGCGTCTTTCACAGATTCGGACAGACGCTCTGTCTCGACTACTAACTTGTCCAAGCACACAGACCCGGTCATAACCAAACGCCTGTCTGCATCTTCTGCCACACTCTTAAACTCACCAGACAGAGGTATGGAAAGTCTCCCCCTCACACACACACACACACACACACACACACACACACACACACACACACACACACACTCTGTATGCATTTTTGTGCACACTAGACTAGGAATCTGTGCATCTGAGCAAGCACTGTACAGACGTGTGAGTTGTGTGTAGAGATTTAAGTATATACACACACATTCTCAAATTCAAACATAGGTGCACAGACAAGCATTTTCGCATACAGTACATTCCCAGTCTCACTCACTCACACACTCTCTCACACACACACACACACACACACACACAGACATGTTTGCATACAGTACATTCCCAGTCTCACTCACTCACACACTCTCACACACACACACACACACACACAGACATGTTTGCATACAGTACATTCCCAGACTCTCACACTATAAACACAAACATACAACCCTGGTAATATTGGTATGCATATAATAGGTTTATGCTGAGGCCTTTCAGGCTCATTATGGAAGCATTGTGTTTTTTTTGCTTTTTATCCTTTTATCCAGTCACATTATGTCTCATTGTTTAAACTTCTGTTTGTACAGTAAGGACTATGCTGTTTACACTTACACACACGTGCGCACGTACACACACACAGACGCACACAGACAAACACAAAAACGCACTCACACAGACACACACAGACACACACAGACACACACAGACACACACAGACACACACAGACACACACAGACACACACAGACACAAAAACGCACTCACACAGACATGGACAGGCGGAAGACAACTGACAACTGAACACAAATAACTTCATAATTGCTCATTTTAGAATTGTTTTTGTGTGTGTGTGGCATATTAGCCTTACAGAAACGGACTGCCTCCTCTCCCCACATTAATAAACACGGCAGCAGACTCCGCTCATCACGAGAGAAGAGTGTCGGTAACACACACACAGGTGGATCGCTGAGCAATGGCTAGAAGTCCGCATGTTTTACAGTCACTAACACAGACACAAGGGAGTTGTGCATGTGTGCCCGGGGCATTGGCTGCTACACGGCTGTGGTGCTCTTACTACATCTTGACTACATTACCCAGAAGTCATCCTGACAGTGCCTGCTTACCTCCTAATATCATGACTGGTGCATGGGGCTCATCCTTCACGAAATATAATCTTTTTGTTTTACACTTGTCATGCTGACATTTTCTTTCTGGATGTGTTGTGTGAATGGGAGTGTGTGTGTGTGTGTAGGTGTGTGAATGAGAGTGTGTGTGTTTCTTTTAACACATCATTGCATGGGGTTGGGCACGTGGAAGGTGGCTGCCTGTGCTTGTGATGTCATAAAACTGTGTTCGGCGTGCTTATGCATGTGATGTCATAACTAAGCGACGTGTTTGGCTGTGTATGTGCTCGCAGGTTCCAGCTTGCTTAAGGGTACGTTGGTGCTTCAATATGGGATTTTAGTACATGCCTTTGACGTGTGTGTGTGTGTGTGTGTGTGTTTTGCAGCTATGCGTCGTTTGCCATTGACACCATGGGAGAATAACATGGTCAGTCGTCTGTTGACCCCCACACACTCCTACCTGGCCAGAAGCCGTAGCGCTATGTCATTGTCGGGAGAGACAGGTATACACACACACACACGTACACACACATCAAACAGTCATATACAGCCTAAATAGTCATACCCAAACATCCCATGTTCAAAGATGAATATTTGCATGCATATAGTGCAACACGTCTAGCATCCGCTCAGCTAACCTTCATGCGAGATTCTAACTGCATTTGGTGGTTTCCGTGTGAAGGTGTGCAGTGATTAGATCACTAAAAAGGCCTGAGTTCTGTAGCACTGACTGTTCTACAATGCGTGCTCTGGTCATGGTAGGTTATGGTCATTCATAATGCCGAGTATCCGTGTCATGGTAGTGTACGTCCTACGTGTCATGGTAGGGTATGGTCATTCATAATGCAGAGTATCCGCACCATAGAGGTCAGATGTCATCCCACATTAGAAGGGGCTTTACTGACAGAGTGGGCATGAGAGCAATAAGCAGCATGCCTGTCATTTCAACAAGGCAAAAATGTAGGCAACACTCTGAAACTAGGACCCTGAAACAGAACAGATTCAACTCCAGCCCTATCATGTTCCATCTTCATCCTACACACAGCCCCTCCCACTACCACCAATACCAATCCCCCACTCTCTCTCTCTCTCTCTCTCTCTCTCGATCTCACTCTCTCACTCTCACTCTCACACAAACACAGTCTCTCACACAAGCTCTCACACAACATAAGTGTCACAAACTAAACTCTCATCATGCAATTTCAGTGGTTGATGGGGAAGCCTTATTTAGCTAGAAAAAACACCATGTTGATTTAGATAAATGGTTACCGTGAGGTTGGGGGGGGGGAGGGGGTCACTCTAGCTACAGAACTCCACTGTTGCCATGGCATTACATTAAACCGTCTCATTCCATCTCCTCCTGTCCTGACTGGTCTTGCTCCTCGTCTCGTTGGCTGAATGTGAACTGGCCTTATGAGGGATTAATCTCATGCTATTTGAGGTCAGTCTGTCCCCCATATACAGTAGATAATCTCATCCCTGATGAGGTGAATGTATAGAAATCCCACCCATATGTTTTCACTGTCCTCCTCTTCATCAGCCTTAATGTGTCCAGTGCACAGCCCCTAGAGAGCCACACGTAGTGTAGAGGTCAGTCCAACGGCATTGACATACATCCAGCTGTATGAAAGCCATGTGGCTGTGTTCTGAATCACTCTGATGAGCACTTCCCCTGAGTGTCCTAGATTGTGAGCGAGGGGAGAAGCCTAGCTGTGTGTGTTAATATTATTACTCTGGCTACCTCGTGAAGTCCTCTAACAGGGCAGTAACAAATGTGTTTCCGCAGCAAACTGGTCTCCTATCTGTAGGGTGACCAGGGGTCCCATGATTCTTTTTTAACCAGAACCTTTTTTTTTTTTTTTTTTAGTGTCCCGACTTTTCAAATCTGGTTTTATGGGGATGTCCTGTTTCACACACAGGAATCTGGTCACCCTACCTATCTGAGTCATGTATGCATGTTGTGTGTTACATGTGTTCAATGTCTACTTTCAAACAGGTCCTCCCATCACACTGACACGAGTAATGCACTTACAACACTTTAATGGGCATTCTGTGTGTGTTGGTGTTGTGTGTTTGCCTGTGTTCTAAGTGAGTGTGACCTCTCTAAAGCGTTTGGGTTTGGTGTCATCTCTGGGTTTTAGTCTGTTGTTCTCAGGGGGTGCCTGTGTTTTCTGTGCTCCAATAAGTGAATCATAGTGGGGAATAAACAATAACATCAGGAGTAAAATGTTTGCATTACTGCCATTTGGTGGCATTGAGAAGGTTTTATACTAGGAGCCTGCATAGTTGTAGACTACCCCCCAATTTCACTGCCAGAATTGGTCAACAATGGCGCCATCAAAAGTGATAAGTGAAGAAAGTAAAGTCTAATCAGTACGCACACTAACTGGGAGGCTACACCGAACGCGTAATTGAAGTGTTCTGATCACACAGCATCTGGTGCAACAGAGAGGGTTAAAGCGGAGGGTCTTGTACAATTAGCTTGCGCTATGATCAATGGAGCTGGCTACACCAGACATGATAGCGGTGCGTACGTTGAAAAAAAAAAAATAGACCTGTCTTCTAAAATTGTTTGTACACGTTGTAAGCAGAATGCTTCAGTTACGCGTCCAGTGTAGCCCTGCTGTCAGATTCCAATGCTGCCCATATAGCAAACCAATAGTGACTTAATTTGCTTCAGAATGTAGGTGTAGGACACCATGCTGTCTTTAACTTGAACACATTGAACAAAACATGGCGCTGAGACTTTCATGGGACTACGTTCTTCTCTCCTGTGTTCAACATACACCAACTTACATGAGACTTCTTAATGGGACATGTCTGTTGTAGATGATCTAGATCTATCGTCTAGATCTGATTCCATTGTTCTTTGTCTGACCTGTCACCATGACAACACAGGCTCCTCCCTGAGAGATGATTCTCTGTCATGACTAACCTAATCAGTAGTGCACACTAACACACTTGTCTTTTCTGTCTTTCTGTCTGTCTTTGTTTCTGCCTTTCTCTCTCTCTTTTTTTGTCTTTCATGATGTTCTCCTTCCACTCCTCTTCCATGACTCCCTCTCTTCATCACATTCCTCCTTGCTTATCCCTTGCTTACCCCCGAACACACTTACTTGTGTGTGTGATCTGTACGCATGCCTTAAACGAACACAGTGACGCCCATTTGTCCCCGCTCAGCTTCCTGTCATCCAATGAGCTCCCTCTCCTTCAAGTCCCTCCAATCCCGCAGCAGCATGGAGCGGCCAATGAAAGCAGGTCTCAGCTGCGATCGGCCAATTAGGGCCGGCTTCACCCCATCTGACCCCAGCACCCGAAGAAGAACCACTCAGGGCACAACGGTAGGAGAGTTGACTACGCACACACACACACACACACACACACACACACACACACACACACACACACACACACACACACACACACACATATTGTGTCAGTACATAATCATACACAAACACACACGTATAGAGAAGGGGAGTGTCTCCGTAAGCACTGTAACTTGAGTGAAACTAATTTATGTGGACCTTGCTCAATAAGATCAGAAGTAGCAGTATGATCAGGAGTACTAAGGTGTAGTGTGTGTGTGTGTGTGTGTGTGTGTGTGTGAGCGTGTGAGCGAACGTATGTATTCATTATGTTAGACTGAGCAAGAGAGGGAGGGTACAAGGCCAAAGTTTACTGAGCTAACACACACACACACACACACACACACACACACACACACACACACACGTCTCTGTCTGTTTCTGTCACATGCACTGCCACATGAATTTTCTCTTTTCTTTCTGTCTCTCTTTCTCAAACACATGCATATACTTTTTTTGTCTCTTTCGCTCTCTCAGACACACACACACACACACACACACACACACACACACACACACACACACACACACACACACTTATCCCTCATCTCCATCTGTCTGTGTATATGAGGGCTTATGTCATTAAGGACTTAGAGTTGAGAGCGAGAGACTCTGACCTCTATCAGCACAACTCACACTCATACAATCAGTCATGCACTGATAGACACACACACACACTGAGACACACTGAGACACAGACAGACACACACACACACACACACACATACTGAGACACAGACAGACACACATAACACTGAGACACACACACACACACACAACACTGAAACACACAGATGCACACACGCGCACACACACTGAGACACAGAGACGCGCACACACACACACACACACACACAGACACACACACACACACACACAACACTGAGACACAGACACACACACACACAACACTGAGATACACAGACGCGACACACACACACACACAACACTGAGACACACAGACGCACACACACTGAGACACAGACACACACACGCGACACACACACACACACACACACAACACTGAGACACAGACAGACACACACACACACTGAGACACAGACAGACACACACACACAACACTGAGACACACAGACGCACACACACTGAGACACAGAGACACACACACACAGACACACACACACACACAACACTGAGACACAGACACACACACACACACACTGTAACACAGACAGACACACACACACACACTCAACACTGAGACGCACACACGCACACACACTGAGACACAGACAGACTCACGCACACACACTGACACACAGACAGACAGACACACACACACTCAACACTGAGATGCACATACACACTCAACACTGAGATGCACACACACACTCAACACTGAGATGCACACACACACTCAACACTGAGATGCACACACACACTCAACACTGAGATGCACACACACACTCAACACTGAGATGCACACACACACTCAACACTGAGATGCACACACACACTCAACACTGAGATGCACACACACACTCAACACTGAGATGCACACACCCACTCAACACTGAGACACACAGACGCACACACGCACACAACACTGAGACACACAGACGCACACACGCACACACACTGAGACACAGACAGACACATACTCACACACACGCACACACACTGAGACACACACACACACGCACGCACGCACACAACACTGAGACACAGACACTCACATATACTTCAGATGAACAAGCACACACATGTACTGTATATGCACACACCACATTCAGAAAACGGAATGTCTTTTCCTTCATGTATTTGTGCATTTATTTGGTGGGTGTGTGTGTGTAGGGGGAAAAGCACCCTAAGGAGTATGTGCGTAAGTCCTGGAGTAATTTGTCTCTGCCGCTGGGCTCCCAGCCCCTCCTGAGTGGCCCCCAGCAGCCCAGAGCCAAGAGATCCCAGTCCCCCGGCACCCAGCCCTGCAGGACCAAAGCACCCTCACCTGCCAGGTGTGTGTGTGTGTGTGTGTGTGTGTGTGAGTAAACACACGTCCATGTACTCAGTATTGTGTGTCTCTCTGTTTATGTGTGTTTGTGTGAATGTACTCTTTTGTAGGCCTTCTATTTTTTGTTTGTGTGAACGCACGCAAACTTGCTTAACTGAGAGGGTATATGTGTGTGTCCATTGAGAGGGTGCGCCTGTTTGTTACAGTGAAATGTTCACCTTTGATACCCATTTTAATAAAAAACAAGTGCGAACATCCCAGATCACGCAGTAATTAATGATTAATGTGGGTAGATGACCAGATGACCAAGTACCAACTGTTTAAATCTACACCAACTGCTGTTTACAGTGAAGAGTGGAAGCTTCCACCCCTCCCCCAATTCCAATTAAAGGTGCTTTATTAGCATAAGCATTTGAATAGTGTTGCTAACTTGCCAATGCTAGCCAAACACGGTAACTTAACACCACCATTAAAAAAAGAGGAAAAGAGGGGGGTAAACAATCTTTCTCTTTTTCTCTCTCTTACTAGATCTTCCTTAAAGTCTTCCCAGAAGCCTCCGACCCCCAAACACCTGCGATCCCCTGGCCAGGAGCACTCTGCCGCCACCCCACCTCTATCGCCAGGCAACCTGCGACCCAGCCGGACCATGCCCGAGTTGTACCGGGCCGCTGAAGAAGACGATGCAGAGGGAGAGGCCAAGGAGGCTACTTCCCCAGGTCAGACCACAGTGCACTCTAGTGGTTCAGAGCAGTCATTGCAGATAAATTAGACCAGATTTTAAAGCTGTTTCTCTTTTTTTTCCTCTCACACACCCACCCAAGTATGCATTTCCCACCACACACACACACACACACACACACACACACACACACACACACACACACACACACACACACTTGAATTCTTTATTTGAATCCACCAATCAAATTTCTTACAGAAATGATTCAAATATTCTCAGAGGTGATACAGCTTTGACATTCAAGGGTACATAAAGCATCGACTACACGACACAGCAAGACTGCCTATCACAGCTGATATGGAACAGAATTTTTCCAGTTGTTGTAGACTTTCCTTTTGATAGCCCTTCCAGTCTTAGTCCACTCACAGTCAGTTTGTGGACATATCCCAAGCTGCCAAATATCAATGCCACAAACTTACATGCATAGCCTACTGTAGGTCACTCATCTCTGCAAGGACGGGTTGGTATTTTCATAAAATGCATAAACACAGCCTATTCCCAGGACTAGCACCTCCTTTCTATCTCCATCCAGAACCAGTCTGGCATTTCGCGTGAGTGTTTGTACACAGGCATATTTTTTGGAAAAATGACTTTAAGTGAACTGGCAATACTATTAACAATACGGAGTGCAGTGTCCTTTGTACATATTACAACCATTTACAATATGAGCAACTAATTTAAGGTGGTCAGAGTTAGAATGCATTTTGCAGTGTGGATGGTGATGCTAGGTTGTATCTGGTTGGTAGCACCTGTAGTCTGACCTTAACGGTGAAACAGAGAATGTCCTCCCCTAAAGCAGCATTTTTGTACAACACACACATACACACGCTCACCTACTCAAGTATTTCCCTCAGACACACACACACACACACACTCTGACACTAATTGTTTTTTTCCCGCTCTTTCTCTCTTTATCAGCGGTGAAGTCAGCAGGAACCACAGACCCTGAAGAAGCCTCTCGCCTGCTAGCAGAGAAGCGACGACAAGCCCGTGAGCAGAGAGAGAGAGAGGAGGAAGAACGCCGCTTACAGGAGGAGGCCGAGAGGTGTGTGTGTGTGTGTGAGAGAGAGAGTGAGAGCGAGGCAGCTTTGGTACCCATGAGACCCGGGTTCGAGGGCTGGTCGGGTGACCGCTCTCTCCCTTTGCTACAGTATGTATGCTGTCAGAATGTATGAGCCATATGAGGGACCCCCAGGATAGGTTGACCCCTGTGTGGGGTGGTGGTAGAGTAGTGGTTAAGGAGCTGGGCTAGCGTGCAGTAGCCTGAAAGTTGTTGGTTCAATTCCCGGCTTCCACCATTGTGCCCTTGAGCAAGGCACTTAACCCCAAGTTGCTCCGGGGACAATGTGACCTTGTAATATAGCTGACACATGTAAGTCACTTTGGTCAAGAAGTGTCTGCTAAATGTAATGTAATGTAAAGTAAATGTAATGTGAGGGACCCCCAGGATAGGTTGACCCGTGGGTGAGGGACCCCCAGGATAGGTTGACCCGTGTGTGAGGGACCCCAGAGATGGGTGAAGCACTAGTGAGCGTGTGGGGCACCCTGGGATGGGACAAGTACGGCTGGTGCATGCGTGAAGGACGCCAGTGTGCAGATCAGCAGATCATTTCCATCCTGTGCAAGTAGAGCCTTCACTTGCTACATAACTATTTGTACTAGCAGCAAGTTTAGATGCCTTTATATCAAATACTTACTCCCCTGCTCCCCCAGACATGGAATTACATTGTGCTCATTCTTTGTGTGTGTGTGCGTGTGTGTGTGCGTGTGTGTGTGCATGCATGTTTGAGTTCAGACGCAGCCGTGAGGAGATGGCTCGCAGGAAAGCAGAGGAGCGAGTGCGTAGAGAGGAGGAGGAGAAGAAGAGAGAAGAGGAGAGAAGACTCCAAGAGGAGGAGGAGAGGAAAGCCCAGGCTGAGAAGGAGAGAGAGGAGGCAGAGCGCCTACAGAAACAGGTAATACACACACACACACACACACACACACAGCACATACTTGTTTTCACACATGCCCACACCATATTTAATAAGCCCGGATCAGATTTGCTTCCATTAACATAATGTATAGCAAGAACAAAGCCCTCCACATCCATAAGGACACACTTACATCAGCATCAGCACACTCTAACTGAAGGAATTCATCAGACATGACAGACTAATGTTACATACTTAGTATTAGACATCTTATCTCATCTCATTTGAATAATTGGTGTATTTGTCTTCATGTCTGTGTGTGTGTATTGTTTATCTCTCTCTCTCTCTCTCTCTCTCTCTCTCTCTCTCTCTCTCTCTGTCTCTCTCTCTGTCTGTCTCTCTCTGTGTGCGCGCGTGTCAGCGAGAGGCAGAGGACGCTCGCCAGCGTGAGGAAGCAGAGCGACTGCGCCAGGAGAGAGAGAAGCACTTCCAGAAGGAGGAGGCAGAACGCCAGGAGCGCAAAAAGGTGCACATAAACACACACACACACACGCGCACACACACACACACATACAGTGACCAGATGACAACAGACACTCACACACATACACACACTGACCACATGCCAATACACATTCATGTACGTACTGTACAATTGCTGACCTAACACAACATGCACACACACACTCATCAAGTCTCTAACATCGCCACACACACAACACATACATACAGTACATGTACACTCACAATTGCTGACCTCACACACTACAGCATAAGTACACACACACAGATTTGCATCACACACCTTTGCCCAAGAGTACATGTTAAAACACACACACACACACACATACCTTTCTCAAGAGAGTGTTTTTGTTTTTGTTTTTAGAGATTGGAGGAGATCATGAAGAGAACACGCAAATCAGATCAGGTAAGGTGACACACACACACTTCCCACAAACTGTAAATACATTACAAACTCAAATTATATTTGACAAATCATATTCCGCTAATATTGTGTGTGTGTGTGTGTGTGTGTGTGTGTGCGCCCATGTTCACGTGTAGCAAAAATCACCACAACGCAGAAATGGAGATTTCACTGAGCAGAAAACAGAGGAGACAGGTACGACAGGGTGTGGATGTGTCTGTCTGTGTGTGTGTGTGTGTGTGTGCGCGCTTATCTGTCTAACTGGAACATTTGACCACCTCCGCAGCATCTTCACCTGCACCTCTGCCAGCCCTCTCAGAGACACACACACTCACGCTCCAGGGTCCGGAGTCAGGAGAGAGGTGAGTGTGTGTACACACACACACACGCGCTCACTCACTCAAACTCTCTGTCCCTCATCACTCACTCTGTGTCTTGACATACAGATGTTTACATGCCTGTGTTTAGATATGTAAGTGTTTACATTTGTTTGTCTGTGGCCCAGCACACCAACTGAGGCCCACCCGAGGGAGAACGGCATCGCCATAGAGACGGGGACCTTTGAGCAGGTCATCGTGGTTCCCATGGAGACCAAGATGCCCCGGGCAGAGGGCGATGGGCAGGAGGAAGAGGAGACGTCTGACTCTGAAGGCCCCCGCAGCCCCGTCATCGCCTTCCGAGAGAGCGGACAGAACCAGCACCAAGCAGGTGAGATCTTCGTCTTCATCATCATCCTCATCACCGTCATCACCATCATGTCCACTGTTAACCATCATCTAAACATTCTTCATCAGATACATACCCCCACATGCACACACAAACTCATTAACACCAGGTTCACTCCAATATCACACACACACACACACACCGTCACTATAATCCATCATCTAAACTTGTATAAAACTTCTTAGACTGTAATCAGCCCCACCAGCATAAGCAGGGTTGTAATCATTATTATCATTCTCAGTCTCATCCTTTCTAGTGCTTGTTTGTCATCACCTGTTCAGTCCTAGGGATCACTCTTATCATAATCAGCATCTGGCATGATGGCTGCATATCTCACCTGAACTCCTATATCTTAGGCTTTCTCTCAACACTGTAATCAACACTGCCCTCTCCTCTCCTCTGCTCTCTCTCTCTCTCTGTCTCTCCTTCCCTCCCAGTCTATACTGGCGTGTCACAGTCGAGATGTTGTTGTTTTGTATTGAATTGTGTCATTCTTTAATATTTCCATACCCAGGGACCACACATGCTAATTAGCTATATAGCTAAATCTGGTGCACTGGTTGAGATATGTATGGACCCTGTTAAATAAAGTAATGCAGTCAGGCATAAAAGTTCTTAGGCAATGTGCCAGAATTCAGGAGTGGAGCAGCTACAGGTAGTTCTGATTAAAATAATATGGATAAATATGGAACAAATACAGGAATGGAAATGTCCACTGCCTTATAGCCTGTATTCTATACTAAACTAACATGAATCCATTTCCCCCATCGTGTGCACAGATGTGGTGTGAGCAACCAAGACTGCATGGGTGAGCGAGAAGGAGACCAAGGGAGAACGAAGAGGTTCGGATGGATCACGTCTCACCTGAAGGTCTCCCTGAAGGCTGGTTTCATACAGACAAGGCCTGGACAGGAAACCCTCCTCCCCATTCCTGCTGACCAAAACGTCAACTTAGAACAACCACCAACCCCTTGCTCCCCAAACCACTTAGCACGGTCTCAGACTAGAGAGCAGTGAGGTCCAAACCACCTTGAGACCAAGATGGGGTGAGCTGGCCCCTCCCTCATGTATGAATCAATATTCTGTGTTTTGATTTGACAGGCTGATCGCTGATGTAATACTTGAAGACTTCCTTGTACTGTAGTTTTGTCAGCAGGCAGGTGAGCAGGTGCTTGCGCTGTTGATGGGGAGGAGGGGGATGGAAGGAAGAAAAAAAAAGAATCTGATCTGATACTGTATCTCTTAGTAAAAGCAGCTATAATCTCATGCACTACTACTGTCATTAGTTATTCAATAACTGTAAAGTACAAAACAAAACAAAAAATGAATGTTTCCCTTTTCTGTGTAGTTCAGCTTAACTAGATCTGTGCTTTTTGTGTTTGTTTGTTTGCTTGTTTTGTTGATTTTACCGATGGCGATGAAGCTAGCAAACTTCTCATTTGTCTGACTGATGGTCCTAATCCAAAGATCCCACCCTCGTTTCAGGATTAGTTTTGTGTTTCAGCCTCTAGTCCGTGTGGGTGTGTGTGTGTGTGTGTGTGTGTGTGTGTGTGTGTGTGTGTGGGGGGTGGAGTATGTGTGTGTGTGTACTGAATAGAGGAATGTCTAGTCAGTTGCATCAGTGCAATATCCAAAAAGCATGTAGCTGCAAGTTTCAGAACTTTGTGTCATTCTTCACATTGGGGTTCATGTGGAACCAAATGCAGTAGAAAATTGTTCGACATGAGCGTTCCATTTGTCTATTGTGAAATCACTGCACAGCAGCTGGGACCATGACAACACAATGGTTGCCTGGGTTACTGCTCCATTTTATTACATTTCAGAATCAGAAAAAATAATGTAGAGATTAACTTAATCCTCTAGATTCCTAGGGATCAAAGAGTTTCAAACTGAAAAAATAAAAAATAATTCTGACAGTAAAATAAGATAAAATAATTGCTGCTATACTTAAGACTTTTATTTTATGTTTTTTCTTTTTTCTTTTGCCTTACTTGGATCAGGACGAGTTGCCAGGAGGCGTTGTGCTTTAGAAAAAAGTTGCACTGGACACACACAATGAACATTCCAGTATCAATCAAACATGTACACACACACACACACACACACTTAATTGGCAGACACTCAAATGGAGTCTTCTGTTTGATGTGGTTATTATGCTTTCCTCCATACAACGCACACACACACACATACACAGAGATGGAGAGATACACATGTCAAAGTATTTCAACTTGTGAAAATAAGATGATTGGTTCTCGGTATAATTTATAATTTTCTCATTTATTTGAAAGACTCACATCTATACATTACTTCAATAAAATACTTCAGCCTGGAAGGAATGTTTTTGGAATCTTCTTAGGATCTCAAAAATACTTTAGCTTAATTTTCCATTTTAGTTCCTCAAACCCATTGCCATTACTTTGGCAGCCAGATGAAACTCTAAACTTAACACAGGGCTTTACTATGCATTTCTTGTATAAAGAAAATAATAATAAAAACAAAGCATGATATGGCAGGTTGTGAATTTATGCGAAAACTATGAAATACTTATAAGTACAGATATGTAAAGTTGTATATTTTATTAAAACTTAGACGCAAGCCTCGCCTGATGCCTAATCTCCTCTTCGCCCAGCATCCTCTGTTAGGGATAAGTGTGCATAGTCCGGGGATTGGGACTGGCCCCAGCATCCTCTGTTAGGGATAAGTGTGCATAGTCCGGGGATTGGGACTGGCCCCAGCATCCTCTGTTAGGGATAAGTGTGCATAGTCTGGGGATTGGGACTGGCCCCAGCATCCTCTGTTAGGGATAAGTGTGCATAGTCCGGGGATTGGGACTGGCCCCTGAAGAGAGGACACTAGGCTGAAGGACTAGGACAAGCCTCTAGAGAGGGTGCTGAACAGGGGCTCATGATTTGGAGGGTTAGCTTCAGCCAGCTAGCATCTTTAAAATGGTATCCCTCAAGTGCACACTTCTGCCCACATTTTTACAAACAATCACTGGTTTGTAAACAAACAAATGCTTGTTGTCTATGTGGATTGATGGATATGCTGACACTTTCCTACCTAAGGATCAGACGACCCACATGCACAACATACTGTTATTTGTGTCCATGGGTAATGTGCCACCTAATAACCGCATAATTGGCTTGTTAGGGTAAATGAGGGCAGAAATTGGCACATGCTGGACGCCATTTTGAAGGATGGTGGCAGCCCACTGAATATACTTTTGGCTGAATTAGCTAGCCAAGCATCGGCCACTGAAATTTATTGAATTCAGAGGTGTCTGTCAGCGCAGGAATGAAATGATCGTTGTTTTAAATCATTGGTTTGAAATGATCGTTGGATTACCGTATTACCTTCCTCTGGACTGCAAACACCCAGTCTGGGAGTAGGGTGTGTGTGTGTGTGTGTGTGTGTGTGTGTGTAAAATGGCTGCACAGGTGCTGATTTTATTACGGCACTAGTGCACTGTGTGTGTGTGTTCACGTGGTGAGTCCAATCCTGTCTGTCTCATCAGAAACAAAGAGTCATCAAAAACTCAAAAACAAAATCTCAAGTAATTTTACAACCTCTAAATCTGTATAGCTTTAAAAAAAAGATCAAATGCAATAAATTTTATTTGGAAAGCACCAAAAGCCTAAGTCATCTTTGTGTCTATTTGTGTCTTCATGGGGAGCACCATGCATCTTATCCAACATGCTTTAGTAAAGTCGATAACTACATGCATGTACTGTATTTGAAAGTTTAGTCCATAATGATACACGTGTGTGTGTGTAAACGAGAGTGACAGTCCTCTTAAGTGATATGTGAGAAAGTACACACATCCTGAGAACATGTATGATGTTATTACAGTAATTGGTCTACAGTGGTTTTGACAGCAATTGGCCACTTGCTAAGTCTGACTTTCATTTCATGTTTTGATGGCTATGCGGGCTTACTTGTCAAGTAGGCTATGTGTGTTACAGTTTTTTTTTCCATTGGTTTGGCGCATTTCTTGAAACAGAGATTACATTCTCAAAACACTAAGATAATTTGGCAAAACAGTCTTACAGTTCAGCACAACACCATAGTTCACTTACAGAAGCTCATATCTCTCCAAAAACCATTCACTCATGCTTCAAAACTACATGTTTTGGAGAGAACAACCATTAGACAAACAAACAAATTAAACAATCAGTTTAGACCAACAAGGTCTATTCACTTGGAAATTGTACTATATTCCTAACTGTACGTACACACCGCTGCGCTTCCAAAGATTCAGGAAGTCATTCATTTTCAATGGAAGCCGGCTTCTCTCAGCTGCAAGCGTCAAATCCGTCGGCATCACGTTTTGGGCGTCTTGAGCGACTTGAGCGTCAAACAGAAAGTTGGTCAACTTTATGGTAATGAGCTATTACTCGTTTCAGCGACCAACGACCAGCAACCAATTGGAATAGACGGCGTTTAAATAAAGTAGTAAGAGAGAACATGATCGAACTTAGAATTCTGCCATGTCAGAGCGGCCCTGTACTTTTTTGACAAGCGTCCTTGACAGGGCGACCCGAGCTTCTTTGGAAGCTCAAGTCGGCGGCGTTGTGTACGTACAGTAACGGGATATTAAAAGCTACAATAATACCAAGAGTTATTATAGGTGGCCAGACATCCCAAGTCTCCCGGAAGTTCCGGGAGTCTCCCGCATATTGATAGCGGCTCCCTGACGCCCGCGAATTAGATAAAATCTCCCGGAATCTAGAGTGAGCGATCAAGAGCGCGCATGCGAGACCGCGTGTGCATCTGAGTGTAGCGCGCACACGAGGGGAGAGAGAGAGAGAGAGAGAGAGAGAGGTGGTGCGTGTGTGTCTGAGCGCATCAAAGACAGAGAGCATCCTGATTGGCCTGTTTCGCTAAATCAACCAATCAGTTTTCAGTGTAGGCGGGCTTTATGTCTTTTCTCCCGAACTTAATTAATCAGTTCAGTAGAAACAGGAGCGTCATGGTAGAGTCAGTGCCTCAAAAAAAGGAAAATGTAAGACCCATTTCAAAGTGTAGGCTACCCTTGTCTCATAAGAGTAAAACATAATGATGGACCTAGTCTTGCACTCTGCACTGTTTTGCACTGTTTGACTTTAGCATTGCCCACAGCGGGTTAAATGATTGCAAAAGACATGTTGAGGTGAGTTTAACAAGTGTCAATTCATGTGCATATTATTCAGGCCTATAGCCTACTAGATGGCTAGTTGCCAAGGCTGCCAAGGCTTCGTGATGCCTCCCTGAAAGGACTTTTTGCAAGTTGGGATGTCTGGGTGGCAAGGACCTCCTGTCGAGCAAAGCCGAGTGTCTTCCCTCTTTGGCGTATATAACCAATACAAGTTGTTCGTCGGATTTCCTCTTGGAAGTTGATCAGGCTTCTGCGTGGAGTTAAGTAAAAAATAATACGCCCAGGTCTCGGCAGATATGACTTTACGCACGGGGATGTTTGGCTCCAGAGATCATCTGAAGACAGGTTATGGCACAAGCATTGGTTTAGCTGTGCAGCATACGGTTATCGTATAGTGAAACGTTTATATTAGATAAATATTGATTTCAGAATAAAAAATAGGAGGCCCAATAAATTAACTTAAATGACCTAAGTACTAACACAACATTGGAAAAAGAGTTTGAGGAAAAGAAGGGATAGATAATAAGTTCATGTCACGCTGTATGATCTTGCGAGGGTGGCTTCTCCCGGACCCGGACTTTGCATGGCTGCTTTTGCGCAGGCACGCTCGGACCTCTCCGTGGACGGTGCTTGCAGGTGGCTCGACGAGGATGAGATGAGGCGAAACAAGTAAAAAACGAGTAAAAAAAAACATAGAGATAAAAACGGTCGACTGTATGGTCCATTTGACAATTTTTATGCATAAATGTATGTGTATGTTTGTCTACAGAAAAAAAGAGTAGAAAAAAGTACGAAAAATCCCCGAAAAGAGTTGGGAACATGTTGTAGGGGGATAGATGGGATGATAGGAAAGTGAGGAAATTAAAGTGAAGTATGACAAAGTATAAGAAGTCGAAGCCCCGAACTACGGGAAAAGTTACATTTTAAAGGAGGAAAACCCCTCCCCTAACAAATCATTGGCTACTTAAAATCGTCGCCATATTGGAGATACTTGCCTCATTAGAAAGCATTAGGCCCTGAAGTAAACCCCTAACATCGTCAAGGAATGGTTAATTATTGCTGTGTTTTAGGTTGTACCAATAGGTCAGACTGAGAAAAACATCTGGAGTAGGTATCGACTTCCAAAAGTTATTAGGGAGAAAGAAGAATAATGCCAATGAAGTTATCAGAGGAAGGGAGCGCTTGTGGTTGGAATTGGTACTGCGTCTCCCTCACCCAACTCCTGGATCTGCGCTGCCAATAAACCGTACTGTAATTTCTCGAAATGTTGCGCCTTTTCTTGTAGTTCAAGTCCTGCCCTATATGCCTTTGCATCTTGGATGCGTTTTGATGAGCTTTTCTGTTCTTTATATATGGTTATAACCATTTAAGGTATCAAAAATACATAATACTCCATTGTACTTCATTCAGTTCTTTACGCCTAGAGCCTCCAACATGGCCATGCAGCTGGGTTACCGTCCAAAACGTGACATACGTGCAAACGCCTAATTGTTCAGTGTTACGCTAGACTACTTGGCAGAGACCAACAACTGTGTTCAGGTAACTTCTGTTTGTTATCATAGTGTTGTGGGAACAGCGTGTTTTTTTGTTCTACATAAATTCAGTTTTTTTCTTGCTGGCATGGTTCCTCTATTCTTTCACACAAATTCGCGTCACAGACCTACGTCACACACCACTTGGAGGTGCAAACAATCAGAGTTTTGATTGATTTGACCATCAGTTAACATTAAAACTGCCATTTTACTTTGGAGGATGGACAATAGGAGTGATTAACGTAAAAAAATATAAAAACTGTGCTTTCATTATACAACTAAACACGACAAAATACATTTATAACCCTTGAGCCAGCTCCTTACTATGTTATCTCAATGGCAATGCAGCGTTTGTTTGCACCTCCAACAGCATGGCATACCTGGTTACCTCCCCAAAACGCCCACAAACGCCCGTATGTCTGTGTGAAAGAATTATCCAATATGCTCATCCTAGTGAAGTGCACCCCCCCCTTTCTGTGGTGCTGGGCATAAACAGGTGGGGTGCATTTATGGCGATAGACAAAAACGTGTTTGTTCTTTGCACACACCCGCGAAATAAACCTCTATATCTCTAGATGTAGTGCATAAATCAAGCCAAAAAGCAAAATGAATGCCTCTGTTAACTGTGCTATATCACACACCACAATATCTCCCAGCATGTAGCTACAACTGCTCACTGGGCCATCCTCTTACTCAGGTAGTGCCGACAGGTGTTCTGTGTGTGTTCTGGTGGATGATAAATGGAGTGATGCAATGAACCAACTCAACAAACTCCAAATCCATATTTCCAGATATTTTGGTAAAAGTAACTTAAAAGTAATACAATAGTAGTGTAATGCCTTACAATTCAGAGACAGTAATATTATAATGTAATGAATTACTTTGAAATGACAGTAATAAGTAATACATAATATATTACGATTTTGAAGTAACTTGCCCAACACTGATTAAACCGTCCGACCCTGTTTCTGCCTCTTAGTTGCGCACGCATGTTTTCGTGACGTTGCATAGAAATCCATGTAGGCCTATATGAAGGACTGAGAATAACAGGGTCTTTATTAATATATATACACAAAGAAGTAAAACACTGAAATACAGCACTTAATCACCTTAACTACTGAGTGCAAAGTCTCTGTCTCACCTGCTGGTTGGCTTTTTCGCAGCCAACCCTGCAGTGATGTGCTGCCCTTTGCTGCCTCCCTGAATTGTCTCTCCCTCTCCTGAATCCGTCTCTTTTCAGTGGGCATCTTGCCTTCAAACAATAGCCTACTCAAAATAGTGATAGGATTTAGGCATTTAACTATTTTGAATAAAATAATTAATGTGATGCATTACATCCATCATTCATTCTTCTTGCTAAAACTATATGTGAGAAACTAACTATCAGCAGACATGTAGCTTAGTTTGTCTAATGCCTACCAAAAAAATAGTAGGCCTACTAGGCTATGTGATAACGTGCTGCTTGTCTGCAAGCTATCTGTCTGATTATTTAGGCTAAGAGTGACAAAGTCAGTCTGGATTTATGAAGATTTTAATTTATTTCATAAACTTGATGATGATGATCGTTCGTTTGTTACAAACTCACCTTTTCCGACAACGTTGAGTCGTCTCACCCGACAATCGCGGCGATCTCCTTCTAGGGCCGCTGCCGCTCATGCAGGCTCAGCTCAGGTGCCCACGTAAACAGAGTTTGCCCTTCCCCTAGGCTACTGACTTTCACTTTCGGTGCTCGAATGGAAGTGAGTGAGGCTTTGCGATTTTTTTAATCTAGGCCTATTTTTCTTTCCCCTCGGAAGGGCAACGTCAGTTTGAGAAGGGCATATGGGCATTTGCCTGGGCAACCTGAGCAACCCCCCTGTGCACGTCCCTGACTGACAGACTCTATAAGCAGTTTTCAAAACAAAGGAAGAGGTGCACACTCTGTGCCCCCCGGGATGTGAAAACTGGCATCACATGGCACGGGTGCAAAGCTTCCATTTACAAGGGACACTGCACCATGACTGCAATTTGCCATTTGTGCGTGTGAACCACCAATGTTCACACACACATGCGTGCATGCACACACACAGAAACACACACACAAACTGACAAACACACACACACACACACACACACACACACACACATGTACAGCACACCCTCTCTCTCTCTCTCTCTCTCACACACACACACACACACACACACACGCACACACAGTTCATGTTGTCAGTTCATGTTGCCACTTGTGCATGTGAACCACAAATGTTTGCGCATACACACATGCACGCACACACACACACACATACACACACACATACACACACACACACAAACACACACACACATGTACACCCACTCACACACGTGTGAACCACCAATGTTTGCACACACATGCATGCATACACACATGTAGACGTTAAAGGAAAATTCTGGTATTTAGCACTTTGAGTCCCTTTTCTGGTTTGTTTTGGATGAACTAGAGTGGTGGACACTAAAATTTTGACGATTGGTCCTGTCTCGACTTTTTTGACTCGTTTTGAATCACCTTTGACTACTCAGAGTGGCTGCCAACAGCCATACTCAAACATGTTCTAAAACAACCCTTAACATTCGTTTTCAAAACTTTGCAACTCACTGAGTGGTTAGTGGTGTTCGTTGGCCCCTTTTAACTCACACCGATGCCACACCCAGAACATAGAACAAGATACTGATTTGTTTTCTAACCCAGGCCATTCAGAATGTGAAGTCCATGGGTGGAAAGCAATGAAAAATTCCTTTTAATGTTTTTTTTTTTCTTTATGAACTTTCGGGTGTGCATTTCCACAGTTTCCTTATGCACTCATCTTGCTTTCAAAGACCTCAGTCATAATAACTGGAGACATGCTTTAGGCTATTTGATGTTGAGTCATAATAACTGGAGACATGCTTTAGGCTATTTGATGTTGGCCTCCTTTGAAATGTTCACGTCCATTTGCCACGTTGCCATTAGTATGACTCTTTGATCATCTTTGAATCCCGTGAGATTGTAGTATAGTCTCTCGTATAGCCTGCAAAAATGCTGGTCTATTGAGAGCTAATTATATCCCGGCTAAATAATTCAATATGGCCATGTGGATGATACTTTTATTATGACTGGCACTATATATAACCCCACTCACCCATCATTTTAAAAGGCTAACTGAGAAAACATTGGAGATGTCAGGTCTGGCCTGAACTGATGACTTTGTGCCACCCTGGTGGCCATTTTGTGTATTGTCCTGTGTTTACTTTTGCCTGTTCCCCATGTGCTCTGTTTACCTGTTTGCTGTCATGTGATTGTCTCCACCCCTTTTCCCTTATATGGTCTGCACTTCCTGTCTCGTAAGTTTCCCTCCTTTCTGCTCACTTGTTGGTCTCATCCATGGAGGTATATAACTGGAGAGAGTGACTAAGTCCCGCCCCCATTCATTTCAATGGCCCATGCTAGGCTAGCTACTTCAGCCAAAAAAGCATGAAATTGACCGCAGCCATCTTTACGAAAATGGCGTTTCATGAGTGTTTGTTTCCGGCACCAGCTAGAACTAGCATATTAGATTCCACGTTACAGACGGAGACAATGTAAGGTACAATGGTATGTCGTTGATGAAGATTGGACATTCCCTCAGAGGAAAAGAAGTTGTTTGTTTCCTGTTTGGCGGCTATTATTTGCCGTATATGCGGGATGCCAATACCTTAAAGTAACTGACTATGACCATACACTTTGGCAGATGCATAGCAATGACCTATATCCAATTATTAGCCTACTTAATGCGTTGTGTATGAAGACTATTTTAAAACGCACAGGCTGTAGTTCTGTAGAACGCAGCGTCTGGATCATGTAACCTATGTTCCCCAAGTGATTTAAAACGAAACAAATGTCAATGACTTATTTCGTTTGCTTTCTTGCAACATTGACATGATTAGACTATGCATTTGATTTAAAAGGCTGCCAGTCGAGGCAAAAGCCAAATGTCCAACAACAGTTGCAGACTCTATGCTTGCTCGAACCACAATACTCGAGGGATGTGCGCTTCTATCGGAAGTTTAACTTGCATTGGCTTCATTTCTTCTGCCTGCAAATGTAGCCTAGGCTTAACAAGCTGCAAATTCACACTTGGTGCAGCAAAAATCCCAGCTATTCACACGTTTCCTACATACCATGTCTACTTAATTAATAGTCATTTTCGTTGGATAGCCTATTGCGTAATAGGCCTACAACCTGTCCAAATATAGTGTTTAGGGATCATTATTTGTGAAGCCTAAAGTGACACAATATTGATTCGCAAAGTTTATTATCACATATGAACATCACATTAAATAACCTAGAACTTCAGAGACAGGGCAAACTTTACCACCATTCCCAAAATGGTGGGTTTACCGCCAAACTTGATTGGTCGTGACGGCCAACAGGTTTTGAATATGGCTCCAAAAAGCAATGCCTTTATGAGTCATGGTCTGACGATCTGCGTCAAGTTTCGTGAAAATCGGACACATTTTGTGACCTGTGAAAACTTTTAAGTGTTTTGATGATGAAATCCAATATGGCGTAAGGTCCAATATGGTGGATATCCAAGGATTCCAAATATATCTCAATGTGTACGGTTGAAACGTTAACAGCATAGATGTAATGCAAAATTTGACACAATGGTGGCGCTAGAGCACTTGACATGAAACTTAGTGAAATTAATCATATTACTGTACCGAATCAATGTGCCAAATTTCCCAACTTTTTACTGTATGGTTCAATGGCAAATGAGCGTTTCGTTATAATAATAAGAAAACGTAGAATCACTGTGGGTTGCCTCGCAGCCTCGCTGCTTGGCCCCCAATTATGTAAGCACATAATGTAATCTGAAAACTACGGAGCCCTAGAGGTGTCATCGCAAAATGTTTTGCATGTTGAGAGAATGTGCGCTCGTTTTACTACATTGTGCGCTCTTTTACTAAATTGTGCTCTCGTTTAACTATATTGTGCTTTTCGTTTTACTAAATCGTACGCTCGTTTTACTAAATTGTGCGCTCAGTTTACTAAATCGTGTGCACAATTTACTATATTGTGCTCTCATTTTACTAAATTGAGCTCTCATTTTATGCATAGTAAAACGAGGGCACATTTAAACGAGTGCACTATTTACTAAAACGAGCGCACGATTTACTAAAACGAGGGCACGATTTATTCAAACGAGAGCACAATTTAGTGAACATGGTTATAGAACATTGTGTGCACAATCTACTTAAATGTGGCCACAATTTGTAAAACGTGCACTCAATATTGTCTTGACACATGTAAACATGAGCACCTTATAGTTCGAGATCTCGATCTACTAAAACGCACCCACGAAAAATTAAAACGTGTGCTCGAAGAAATTAAATTATGTGCATAAAAACGTAGGCTTTAGTCAATCCAGGAGGTAGTGGAAACCGGTGTTACATGGCAACTGGCACCCATGTTAACTGGCTGCATTGGTTACGTTTCACGAGTGATGACGTTTCTTTGACAGATGTTGCCGCTTGCAGATTTGTCACTTTCTGATGAAAACTGGAGACGAACAAATACAAATATGCATGACATATTTAAATGTCAAAATTGTCTGTAGTGCCACCAAAAAATGCCACCAAAATATACCTACCTAAATAGCCTAATAATAACTCCACGAGGGTATCTAACCTGCTTACTAAATGAAACCTCTTACAGGATAATCATACATCTACGTACTTGCGTCACAAACTAGCTGATTAGTCATAGTGAAATTTACTTGACTTAGGCTATACAATTAGAAGAAGTCAGCTGATATATGATTGTAGCAAGTTAATATGGCTGATCATGGCTACCTACGGTGTTGTCTTGCAGTTGCCCAAGCCAGTAGGTATTCAAAGTATCATGGTAAAGTTTTCAAACATTTCACTGACTGCTGGTCAGGCTCTCTGTGGCCACCTAGTCTATCTGTAGCCTAAATTGAGGAAGCGTTGCTGGTCTAAAAATAAATAATAATAAAAAAAAAAACTGTGATGGGGGAGGATTAAACCCATGTCGACTGCGTGAAAAAGCAATATGTAGGCATTAACCTGTTGCGCCACAGGAGAAACACGAATTGAGAAATAAACTAGAAAATGTAATTTCGAGGAAATTACCAGTGCATGAAAATATAAACATACTGTATATTAACATAAAATGCCAAACAAACTTTTATTTATTAAATTATTTAATAGTGAATTATTGTAGTGAGGACATTTATTTTTAAACAGTTGTGGGCAGAGGAAATAGTAGTCTTAAGAGAGCCAGATTGTATGCTTAAAGCCTGAGACTATATAGTTTAAAAGTTGAATGTAGATAGTGTAATGGATGTTGATAGACAGAAAGTTGAATGGATGTTGATAGGCAGATTGTTTAATGGATGTTGATGGATAGTTTAATGGGTGGATGAGTGAATGGTTTGAAGAGGATGAATGGATAGAAAGTTGGATGGAATGTGCCTTATATCCTTGTAGAATGGAGAGACACAGAGAGAGTTGGCCTAGTTAAGCAGAAATCAGTTGATACAGGTGCAATCAGTTTAACTGGCCCTTTGATGGGTCCTAATAGTGAGCAGCTGGAAGTTGATACAGGTGCAAATCAAGTTAATTAGTCCATTGTGATGTCATAGTGCTAATGCAAAGTCTATGGGGAAAAATAAGCTTGTTTTTTATTAATATCTCAAAAAGTATAAAGTTTACAAAAGTGAAAAATACATTCCCCACGTGTCCTTTTCAAAACCTACAGTACGTTACAAAGTTTGAACACATTTTTTACCGTTAAACGGTTAAAGCTGAATTAGACGCAGAAATTTGGTGGGAAGAAGAAGAAGAAGAAGAAGAAGAAGAAGACTTCGGATAACAGAACAGTGCATTTTCATGCACTGTAATTATCAAAAAAACATCAAACCCATGTTTGCCCATGTTTACATATCAGCAACATTAACGTTAATAGCCTATAAGCCTATAAGAGCTTTGACTCCCTGTGCGCAAATTTTGTGTAAAATATGGACACGTTATAGACTTCTCCTGCCCATTGCAGTGTGCGTTTCAATGCATGTGTTTTTTGTAGGCGAACTTCAGAGGTCTATGGCACTTATTGCAAAGAGTAGGGGATTCCTAACCTGACTCTCGGCAGATGAGAGTACTAATTTTCTCGAAATTACATTTTCTAGTTATTATTCTTCCCACCAAATTTCTGCGTCTAATTCAGCTTCAACCGTTTAACGTAGAAACTTCGTACGTAGGTCTTGAAAAGGACATTTGAGGAATGTATTTTTTCATTTTTCAACTTTATACTTTTTGAGATATTAACAAAAAACAAGCTTATTTTTCCCCATAGACTTAACATGGGCTGATGACATCACAATGGGCTAATTAACTTGATTTGCACCTGTATCAACTTCCAGCTGCTCAATTAGGACCCATCAAAGGGCCAGTTAAACTGATTGCACCTTTATCAACTGCTTTCTGCTTAATTAGGCCAACTCTCTCTGTTTCTCTCCATTCTACAAAGATATAAGGCACATTCCATCCAACTTTCTATCCATTCATCCTCTTCAAACCATTCACTCATCCACCCATTAAACTATCCATAAACATCCATTCAACTTTCTGTCTATCAACATCCATTACACTATCTACATTCAACTTTTAAACTATATACTCTGTCTCAGGCTTTAAGCATACAATCTGTCTCTCTTAAGACTACTATTTCCTCTGCCCACAACTGTTTCAAAATAAATGTCCTCACTACAATAATTCACTATTAAATAATTTAACTATTTAAACTACTCAACTATTTAACTGTTCAGCCTTTTTAACTGTCAAATGTTATCAACTACGACTCCTGCCAACTGTTTCCAAATAAAAGTTTGTTGTTAATATACAGTATGTTTATATTTTCATGCACTGGTAATTTCCTCGAAATTACATTTTCTAACTTGTTGTTGTATTTCATATTTGTGGAGAGGATGTACAGCAGGTCTGAGCAGCGGTCATATTTTGTACCACTATACATAATGTTTTGGGGTCATCGGTCAACAATTGTTTGAAATTTGTTGAGAGGTAGTAACCAGTCATGAGTCGTCATTAGCCTACAAACCAATCACTTATTTTCTCCCCACCTCATTCGCCTGTTTTTTTAGGTTACCTTGTGGAACCCAAACACAATCTAGAATAGAATAGATGTTTTAATTTAAAAAAAAAATGTAATTGCTTCTGCTAATATCTTTGCTAAGATATCAATTCAGTTGTTTTAGAAGGATATTCAATGTATCTAGTTTGAAGGACAAAGCACCTGCAGCCTTCTGTGTGGTCGCCCACGCAGTATCCTACTGGGCTTCACGTCAGAAGGCACGTGGCGTGAGAGAGCGTTAGGCAGAAATTATGTAGAATCTCAGTTACATACGGTTTTCAACTTGAAGCTACGTATTAGTATTAGCTGAATACACAGGACTTAGGCCTACGTCCTTTGTATTTTTTAACATGGATTATTTTATCGATCTTTGGAGAAACCAAGAAAGAACAATAGAGTGGTAAACGCACTGTTTTATTTTACTTTTAAATCTACTTTTGTTTGCTACAAAACAAAAAAATGGGTTTTGGTTAGTATTTTTGACAGTATTTTGATGTATTAACACTGAGCGCATGGAACACTGGATACCAAATAGAGTAGCCTATTCGCCGCACAGCAGAGCGTGCGCCGTGCCACCGGGTTGAATACGAGCGCACAGATGCGTGCCACAGTATGTCGGTGCTCCTCAACAACACTCAGAACGGCGTTAGTTTCCGCGGTGGAGACAACTACGTTTGGCAATACGAGTACTACGATGACGAAGAACCTGTGTCTTTTGAAGGTCTAAAGGCACATCGCTGTAAGTTGTCCTTTATGTGTTGAGAAGTAATCCGAGGATATGTGTGTTTCGATTCTGATTTCAGTTCTGAAAGGGATTGTCTGAGTGTAAGTTTCTTTCGATGCTTGAGAGGTTCTGAATGAGAATAACAAGGATCCATGATTGGTGTGTGTGTGTGTGTGTGTGTTTGTGTTCAGTGATTGTTGTTGCACCCCCGTTATGAAAGAGATTGGAATGAGAAAGTTAGCACATTGAATGTAATAATGCACGTGATGTTCCAACATCATGTATTTGCCAAGTTAATGGAGTCGCCTTGACCTCGCTCATGCTTGACATGACTATTTAGATGAAATGCCCTCCCATACGCACTCTACCTGTCTATGGGGAACCGGCCTTGCAACTTCGCTCTTCCTGACCGGGAGAATCACAAATTACTTTACGACAACTGTGCAAATAAGCCACTATTTGTATAAAATAGTGTGATGTACCTTGTCAATCGACATAGCTCTTCGGAGAGTATCTGCTGGTTAGTACACAAATCCACATGCACTGTGTCCAGGGGAAGAAGGGTGTAGGCCATGAGTGCTAACAGCTGTGTAAAATGCAAATACTCCACAACTGTATAGGGAGCCTACACTCTTAAAACGAATATGTTGTCCCTATCTGGACACAGAGATGTGTTAAAAAACAATGCAAGTTGTGTTGTTTTCAACGCAAGTTATGTTATTTCAACACATATTGTGTAACAAATATAAAAAGGAAACAACACAAACTGTGTTGTCCCTATCTGGACACAGATATGTATTAAAAACAACGCAAGTTGTGTTGTTTTCAACACATTTGTTTTAAGAGTGTAGTTGAGAAAAAAAAAGAAACAGCATTGGATACCTAAACCCAATTGTTACAGCATGCACCTCTTTGCCAACAGCACTGAAAGGCCAGTCTAACCACTAGCAACAGGCCATCACAGGGAGATTGTATGACGGTAGTGATTATCCAAGGAGACCAACGTGTGTGTGTGTGTGTGTGTGTGTGTGTGTTTTGGCTTTTCCAGTTTCAAATAAATCGATGATTTATTTACCACATCTTGACAGCAGCAGAATGTCTTAAAGGCAGAGTCAATTGTGTGTGTATTTGTGTGTTTCATAATGGATGTCTGTAATACATTTTACACATGATTAAGCTTATGTCTGTGTGTGTTCAAGCGTGCGTAAATGTTTACTCTAACATGGTTGTGTGTGTGTGTGTGTGTTATATGATTGTCTTCCTCCCTTGTAGACTCTATTGTTATAGGGTTCTGGGTTGGCCTGGCTGTGTTTGTCATCTTCATGTTCTTCGTCCTCACTCTTCTGACCAAGACTGGGGCTCCGCATCAAGAGTGAGAACACACTCACACAGACAGACACACACACACAGACACACACAGACAGACACACACACACACACACACACACACACACACACACACACACACACAGACACACCACACGTAAGCATACAGGCACACACACACATGACACGCACCCCTCTGCGCTCTCTCTCTCTCTCTCTTTTTCTCTGTCACCCTCTCAGATATACAAATGACCACTTCATTCGCGCATTACGCGGCGTGAAGCTGCGTGAAGTTTTAGTACCACTTTCAGCCACTGTGCGTCGCTCTGCCACTGTACATCGCTCTGCCTGCCGTCCCTTACATAATTGTTGCCGAGAGTAATCCCAGCCTACGAATTCAATAACAAAATAAATCATGCATAATTAAACATTACCTCGATTTAGGCTTCTTGGGTATGGCTTAAGGCTTGACTACGGTGGTAACGAAAATCGAAATCGAAATTTGCTGTCTACATTATTGTCAGTGTTGGGGTTAAGCATAACTCACATAAATCAAAACAGTGGTGTGATAATTGAGCCAGTAGAGAAATAACTGTTCAGAATTAATCTGTAGCCTTGGGTAGGCTTCTGCAGAAAACAATGTTGTTGCCGATTTAATACTATCTGGCGACAGGCTACGCAATAGAGGCTTAGACAGCTATGACCCACGTTTTGGTTTTGTAAATTAATTTGCCCTACTTCTTGACTGCAATGTAGTCAATTGACTGCTTGACATGTCATTTTTATTTTTCTGTACAATAAACAAATACATCTGCTTTATGCCGCAGAATTACATTCATATTTGGCTGACTGCAGACGCGCCACTTCCCTCCCCATATTCCAAGATTAAGATAGTATCCTCGCGATTGGAAGCTCCTGTAGCTGCATAGGATTTCAAAACCGCAGGTTTGTGATATAGGTCTGTGAGTAAGGAGTCCTCTTGACTTCTTTTAAGCTGTCAGAGGTGGGAAGGTGTGATTTTTTGGGGGCAGGGCGGATTAACTGGGCACAATTGTCTGATGGCCCCCCTTCCCCAGCCAAGCGTGAATCGGGTGGTTAGTTAATAGGCCTATCGTGAAGATTTTTTCCTGCCATCTAAGGCATGAGCGCATCTGTGAGGCCAAGCCTCACCAAGTTGCTCGTTTGTTTACAACTAACATTCCATATTAATTAAACTGCTTTATAGGCTATGCCGAAATAGTTTTCAACATTTTGAATATTAGTGTCGGGTGAATTGAAATGTTCTCAAAGTAGCCTTATGGCTGAAAGCTGCTTGGGATCCCCCCCCCCCCCAGTAATTTTGCCTTTGTCAGAACTGAAGAGCTGTGGACGGCATGGCACGGTATGCCCAATGAAAATAAATTAACGCAACGCAACACAACACAGACCCCGCTTCTCTCGCGTCAGTCACTGACATGAACGAAACACAGAACCCGCTTCTCTCACGGCAGTCACTGACAGTAACCTAGAATAAATGCATGAGGAAAAACACTTCCCCATGACAAAGACATCGTAAAACACTGAAAGTTAATATTTTGTCACTAGCAACATACATCTGTCCTTTGTCAAATGTATTATGTTCCAAGTAGCCTATGCGTAATTCTGCTTCATAAAGTTGAACAAATACATTTGCTTATTTCACAAAAAAATTTAAATAGCCAGTCTACAGTGCAGAGTTGGTAAGTTATGGTAGGCCAACTTTCAGTGAACATACAAACAGGGGAAATTATTTATCTTGCAGCTGAGTAGCCTCAGGTGCGCACGTAGACATAAGGCCGAAGATGCAAGCGCCAATGAATCGTGCTCTCACGACAATCGCGCCGTTAAACTTAAATAGGTTAACATCACTCTAAGTTCGCCTTCAAGCAAGGAAAACGATGATTTGAAGACATCTGTTTCGTTGGAAGGGAAAGGGGTAGCAACAGGGCAACACAGAGACAGGCCCGATGGCAGGGCTGTTATGAGAGTATTAAAATATGGGATATTCTACGGGAAAACATTAAAACGGCAAGACAGCGGGGAAAGTTAAAATACGTGATAAACACGGAAAAAGTTGGCATATATTGTTTCGGTCCCCGTGCACAGGGATTATTTGTCATACTATTAATCACATATGATTATTTGTGAAATTGTGCAAACAGGCGCAACACATTTGAAAAGGAAGGACTGGTAGCATGCAAGCTCACGGGAAAGATTGATTTAAGAACGTTATCACAAAGTGTGTGGCTGTGGCGCGGGCGGAAGACAACTGGCCGGGGAGGGTCATGTCTTTTTTAACAATTCTGTCGGAGGGTCATTGAACAATTTCTAAAAGGCAAGAGAGGGTCATGCAACTTCCAACTGAAGCACTCAAAATTTCTCCGGTGGCCCCTTCAATAAATAACGATCAGTCCCTAGATTGCTGCTGGGCTATATGTCTTGGTTCTGTTAACAACTTATTGTCAAACGCATGGCCTATCTCGCGGTTGCATCCATTACAAACAAACATGCAATGTGAACGTCTGGGATTGGGGAGAGCACTAAATGCTCTACTGAATAAGCACGAAGTCAAACCTTTAAATGAAAAACACTCTTTAATAATCCAAAAAAATAAACCGCTAATGAAGTAAACTTGTGACCATCAAAAATGGTCGCTTGTTTATCGCTTGTAACTCCGTGATACCAGGACGTAACAGGAAGGCATTTGGCTGAGCAACGGAGGTTAATATGCTCCATGTTTTGTCCAAATGATGACTGTCTATCATCGTTGCACTCGGAGAAAACCGGAATGTTTCATTCGTCCCCGTTTCAATCGTCCTGGTTGTACCTACTCAAAACGCAGATAGAACCTCATTATTCTAAGGTAGCGAAATAGCGTTCAGCATGATTCATGCCCAATTAATTCCCCCTGTTAAAGTGTTCGCCTTTGTAGTTTGGTTTCGTGATAGCCTATGATAAACGGCTTATGGTCAAATATGTGAAAACGTTAAAATACAGTAGGCGATAAACCCGGAAAAAGTTGACAGTGATTTTTCATAATCACTTTGGAGGGTCATAGAAAAATGTATTGCTGGCGAGGGAGGGTCACGTCTTTTTTTGGACTAATGCTCCCAAAACTCCTCGGTAGCCCTTAAATAAATAACGAACAGTCCCTAATGAAGTAAACTTGTGACCATCAAAAATGGTTTATCGCCTGTAACTCCGTGATAACAGGGACGTAACAGGAAGGCATTTGGCTGAGCTACGGAGGTTAATGCTCTATATTTTGTCCAAATGATGTCTGTCTATCATCGTTACTTTTCGGAGAAAACCAGAATGTTTAATTTGTCATGCGTCTCTCACGGCTGCAAGCGGGATTCACTTCGCAGTTAACCAAATATTTCTTTATTAGGGCAGGGCAGGCATATTTCTGGCTATTACATTATTTCTAAACCAGTCTGCTAAAGTCTGTAGTGAAGTCTGTGTAGGGTTTTCCAGGCTCCATTTCTTTTTACGAGACACCCTGCTCACTTGAGCCATCTACGGTTGTTTGGGTTGTTGCAGCGTCTCACTGGAAAAATACAAATTAAAAGTCGCGTGATACCCATGTGATCCCAGCGGACCTTGAGGAAGCTGGCCAAGTCGAAGCACTGCCCACTGTATATATATATATATATATATATATATATATATATATATATATAAATAATATTGAGTATGAATATGAGTGTCTCCCAGAATGCAGTGCGAGTGAATGCTAGAATGTGTAATGTCGGTTATAATAGTTGTAGTTACGTTTAGCATGTTGTGTATTTGTTAGCATGTTAGTCTCTTTGGTTGTACCTCATGTGCTTATCCCCGTGTTGATGTGTGTGGTAAACCCTTATTGTGTGTTGCATGTGCGGCTGAGACATGGTAATAAGGTGAATCTTATCTGAGGGTGAGATCGCTACAATATATATATATATATATATATATATATATATATATATATTGCCATAGAAACAGGGATTTGGTGCATTTATCCATGCACACCTGACAGGTGACACATGGCGATGAACACACACACACACACACACACACACACATTCTCTCTCTCTCACACTCACACACCTGCTTTATTTCTCTCTCTCCCTCTCTCTCACACAGACACAATCAAAAGAGTGATAGACAGAGGACATCTTGATGATAATGGGAGTCATCCAATGAAGTGCTGGTTCACAGATCAGTGGAGGTTGCCATTGCGAGTGGGTGTCCACTCCTCTCCTCTCCTCCTCATCCATAACTGCTCTTCTTTTCTCTTCCTCTTCTCTTCCCCTCTTCCTCCTCCTCCTCCTCTCAGCCTCTCTATGCCAGGAATGAATAGATAATGAAATTATGCTCCCCTCTCTCTCCTGTCTCCTCCTTTTCTTTCCTCCTTTTTTACTGTCCTTTCTCTGTCTCTCCTGCTCTCCAGTGGTCTCCTTTCCATTCCTCCTCCTTTCTTTCCATTCCTCCTCCTTTCTTTCCATTCCTCCTCCTTTTTCCTCTTCATCATTTTGGTCACTTTCTCCTTTGTCACTGCCCTGTGCGCGCTCTCTCTCTCTCTCTCTCTCTCTCTTTCTCTGCATCTCTCTCCATAGCTCTTTCTTTGATCTCGTCAGTCTGTTACCCTCTTGTCCTTCTCTTTCTTCCTCTTCTCTCATCTCATTGGTCCCTCACTCCCTTCTTTCTTTCCTCTCTCTTCTACTCAGCTTCTCTCACTTCATGCTCTGCTATTCCTCATCTTCATCTTCCTTGACTGCTTCCTCTCTCCTGTCAAATGCAAAGGTGCTTTATGAGCATCACTGCTTGAGTACAGTGTTGCCAAAGCTAGTGTTACAAATTACGTAAGGGATAATGTATTGTCCGCCGGTCATTATCAGAAAATAAGTCCCGACAGGGCAAACAGGACTTATTTTTGTTCAGGATTTCTCCTCCTTAGTAAAGAAAATGATGTAATGTTAGATGGGGAAAGCAACTTTTTATCTCTTTCTCACTCTCTCTCTTTTGAAACCGGCTTCCGAAGTGGGAACTTTTGAAACCGCCGGCTAACTTTCGCCATGTAGACGCCTGTAGGTGCGAAGCCGGCAACTTTATGACGACACAGCCACGGCACTCGACCTGACATGTTGCTTGTCAAAACAAACCAAACCATTTATTTATCCTATTAAAATGTTTTTCTTTCCGCTGTCATGATTTATGTGCACAATGTAGCCTATCAGCTTTTAGTGGCTAAGTTAGAAGCACACGTTAGCTTAACTTAGCTTACTGCATGTTAGTGTTTTCTCCAGTGGTGCTCAGACCTATTAGCCTGACGAGCCAGACCCACATTAAAATGTAGGGTCTGGACACTCACCGTTCGCAGTGCTCAGTCCGAGGGGCGGGATAATCAGTTGTCTTTCAAATTCCCTCTGCACAATAATAGGACAGCGGCAGCGCTATGAGTCCCATCGTTTCCCACCAGCGAACTGGTTGGCTAGTTCAAGCGTTTGCCAACTTAATAAAAGCTTAACTTCGTGTCACACTGTTAGCCAGCAGCAACATCCATCTTATTTGTTTTCAAGTAGCAGGGAATTCAAGCCAAACCGTTGCAACTCTGCCATCAATCATTATGTTAAGCCCACCTAACGACTCTATACACGATTTCATTGGCCTGATTAAGTTTCGATTTCTGGAGCTCACAAGCCAACGGAGAGTTGCTAGACTAGCCCTGGCAGCAAATGTAATTCGCTGCCGCTAGGGGCGCGTCTAGATTTCTAGGCTACAGACCTAATGCAATGCGTAGGCAAAGCATTTGAAATTTCACATAGCAGTCACATACCTTGAAAATGAACTTTATTAGTTTAACAGTTGAATTGAAAACCGAATTGTCTGTAGTCTCCTTATTTCATGCGACTGCTTAACCAGAGCACTTATTAGACATTCTCTGGCTTAAACTGTTTCAACCATGGAGGTATTATGGTTTCAACAATGTTTTCTTCTACGTGATATTATCGTGAAGCTTCTGCACAGCGGCGCCATCGACTGGTCTGGCATATGCACTACAGCACATTTAGCCGGTTATACCTCTGTGTGTACACGCGAGGTTTTTTCTTGCCGGAGTCGTTAAAGGTGTGAAAGCGGTAAGAGAAAATCCACCCGGCGGTGTCGTGTAAACGGCCTCTTAAATTGAACAGGGACTTCATTCATTAACATACATTATTACACGGCTCTTCAGAGTGCTGCAGAATGCTCCATTCACTTGAATGGGTCTTCCCAACGTTCGGTGGTCTGCTAATTCTCAATAACAGACCGTTGCTAAGTATAACAGACCGCTGTCAAGGAAAAAGGGCTTTGTGCTTCTAATTTACGTCTTTCATATTACTGCGCAAGGACTGGAACTTCATTCAAAAGTGAAAGCAGATGGTTGATCAGCTGTGTTCTAAAGAATGTTTGATTCAAGTTCAGCGTGTGCTGTTGCGAACTATTTGTTTCTCACCAAAAGCCACAATGAAACGGTAACAAATAGGCTATAGCCTAGGCCAGGGTAGGAATTTCACGGCGGCCACGACCGGCCACGGCCCGTCGTAGCCCCTTGCGTTGGCCGTGAAGCCCCTTTGAAAATCAGAGGTTTACAGGCCACGGTGGCCTTGGTGCCCCCTTCTTTCAATATTATGCTTTGCATCCTACCATTAGCCTGTGGCCTGTCAAAATAATCTTAGCATTCACAGCGCAAATTAATTTAGTCTTTTACGCAGTGGAGACAGTGACAGCACAAGAAAGAAAGTGCGTCCAAATTTACCCATTCATCTCAGTTGAACTACTCGCAAAGTAGCCTATTCATCACACAGACATCACAAGTATCACATGAATGAGCTTTTTCTCAGCTTTTAAACTATGTTACCCGATAGTTGAACGGTTCGCGAGAAAAGTAAATAATATAATTCAATTTAATCATACATTCTACTGAAGGTTTTGCGTCCCATGATCTCCCAACCCATTCATCTCGGTGGAATACTTCACGAACCCTTCTTTTAACACACAACAAACCAATATCAGAATAAACAGCATACCTTACTGAACACAAAGGTGTAAGCAGTCCCCTGTACAGTTAGCCGTTCCAGAGTAATCCAGTTTTGAATTTGCAGTAAATTTCGACATGCATGGATGTCTCCAAATTTGGGCTTTAAGTTTTACTATGTGTTTAAATTGTTCCACATGATTTCATAACCAAATACAAAACAAATGTTACAAATATCGCCTAGATATTGGTAAATCAGAGGACAGCTGACTGAGTTTGTGAAAGTAGCCTTAGCCTAATGAGCACAAAATGCTAAGCATGCATCTAGTCTATTTGAGTTTCTTAAAGCTGAGCTGTGGTTAAATTGTTCAATACATGATTTTATAACAGGCCAAATATAAAATAAATGTTATATATATAGCCTAGATACCTGTAAATATTAGATGATCAGATGATTTACAGTTCTATGTAATGTCATGTTTCATGTTTTTGTAATGTTTCATACAGTGATGCAGGTCTACTGCAGTGAATAGGCTAAATAAAACTTTGATCATTTTTATAGCCTACTACTGTATAGTTTACTTTGGCCTTGGTGCCCTGACATGTGGCCTTTGTGCCCCCCACCAAATATGCCCAACTGAAGGCCAAGTGGCCTTGCCTCCAGAATGGTGAAATTCCAAGCCTGGCCTAGGCTATGTAGGCTAAAGAGTCACATTGTGGGGAGTTTATTATTTTGTTTGTAGCCGTGTAATAAGCGTCGGGGTCCGGTTCGCCCTGTCAGGACTTATTTTCCCATAATGACCGGCGTTCTATACATTATCCCTTACGTATTTATTAACACCTTTGCTTACCCTACTATTTCATGTATTTATTAACACATTCATTAACATACAGTATTTATTAACACTTGTGCTTGCCCTACTATTTCATGTATTTATGAACACTTGTGCTTGACCTACTATTTCATGTATTTATTAACACTTGTGCTTGACCTACTATTTCATGTATTTATTAACACTTGTGCTTGACCTACTATTTCAATATCTATTAACGCTTGTGCTTGCCCTACTATTTCATGTCAGAATGGCCAGAAAGGCCTATTCTGCCTTTTTTCCTCGCTCCTCTCTCTCTCGTTCTGTCGTTCGCTCTCTCCTCATCCTCCTCTCATCCTTTGCAGCGAAAGCCTAGTCAGTCTGAACACACAGGATTAAGTTCCTTACTAAAGAACCAACTCAATTCTCAGATCAGAGCAATGTTCTTGGCAGTAAAATGAATCCCATAAAAATAATCCCATAAAGCGGTGGTAGGTGATGATCTGAACAGACCTTGAAGAGTCTCTCTTGGCTCCATCCTCTTTTCCTGCCTTTCCTGTGATGTCTTAGCATGGGAGCCAAACTAATCTGAGAGCTCATTACATGTGCTTTGACAGGATCAAACACACTCTCCCAGAATTCTCAGTTGAGAATGGGTCACTGCTTTCTTCCTTCTAAAGGACCATTCACACCAAGAACGATTGTAACGATTACTATAAAAAAAAATATCATTATCATTAATATGAATGACAACGTTTACACATAAACTATAACGATAACGACATGAAGAACGATATCGTTGGGGATCACTTTCAGACCAATTTTAAGAACAATAAAAAGCTAACAGCCAATCAGAACCCATCACATTTTAGCCATCACATTCATTAACACAAGGAGAGGCTTTTCTTATCGTTGGTCAGTGTGGACGCATTTATCGTTATGGTTAACGTTATCGTTCTTGGTGCGAATGCCCCTTAATTCACCCCTCTTTTTCTTATAAAAAACATCTGTGAACAAGAGGAGACAGGAGACACAGTATGGACTAGATAGGGCTCAGAATGATAACATGCACCACCAGTCCAGAATGGCATCTAAGAGTATAGTGAATGCAATTGCAACATCAATGGACAATAAAATAGAGAGATGTAACATGAGAGGGGAAAAAATAACAAATCTCTCTCTCTTTCTCACTCTCTCTCTGAAACAGTGTGTTGAGACAGCGAGATGTGATGATGGTCGGAGTAGATGCAAGGTTTGATCTTCCCACATAGATGAAGCCTGTGAGGGCATCAGTGACACAGGGTGTTTAATTTGATGTATTAAAAGATCAATTAAGTACTCCCTCCTCTCTCTTTCTCTTTCTCTCTCTCACTCTCTCTCAGACACTCAGAAGGCTTTGTGAAATCAGTTCGTGTGGGCACTTGTGTGGTGGACATGGGCACCCAGGCGTTTTGTCGCCCCCTACTGGCCAACTCCCACTCCCCTCCTTTTCGCTGCTGGTCACAGGACCAGACTGCCAATCAAATGCCAGATGTCATCGCCCTTGGCAAGCTTATTGGCTGTAATCCTGATGGGGTCGTTTCCGACGGTGACCTCCTGTCAGAGTTCAATATTCCAAATGTCGTGGTGACATCTAATCCCGAGTTGAATGTCACTGATGATGACTTACTTCTCTCTGAGCCGCCAGTTATCATTGAGGACCAATCACATGGCACTACTCGAGCTCACACGTTCCACTGAGGACCAACCCTTTATTTGAAACGGATGATCCTTGAGCTTTCGAGCTAGAACCTTCTAGAACCTCACCAGGACCTTTCCTATGTTTGAAAATAGGGGATCCTTAACCGTCAACACTCCCTAGATCTTCAAGATACTCAAGAAATGTGTCCTGACAGACCTTTCACATCAGTACTGACCTAAACCAGATACTGGGCAACATGGAATATGCATTGGAATCTCTAAAACCTGGTCTCACATCAGGGCTGACCTATACCAGACACTGGACAATATGGAATATGCATTGGAATCTCTAAAACCTGGTCTCGCATAGGGATGTAACGGTTTATTTTAATTTAACCTCACGGTTATAGTGACCAAAATTATCATGGTTTACGGTATTATCACAGTATTTCTAAAAGTGTGTTCAATATGTTCAGAAAGCACTAATAGGCCAACACAACCTATAGTTTCAAAAAGTGTCCCGTTTACTTTTTTTCTTCATGTTTAATTGGCTATGTGCTTATAGCTTAAAGGAGAATTCCGGTGTGATATTGACCTAAAGTGTATTGAAACATGATACCGAGTGTGAACGTATGTCTCATAGCCCATCTCGGCTTGTCCCCTGCACTCCAAAATCTGGAGCTAGTTAGCTGATGCTACCAACAGCTTTTTCAATAGTGGTGCTGATAACGTGAGTGGAATGGATTTAATGTGGACGTGAACATAAAAGCTGTAAAAGGTGTAGCCTACAGTAATCCGAATCGTAGTTAAAACCATCAATTAGACAACAGAATCAGTAGGGTACCAGTTTTGTTCCATTGTACCAGGCCTACTATATGTCAAAAGCAGGCTCGGATGAAGCTGGGAAGAATTAAACACACGGTTTCCACACCGCGGTACAATCAACAGTGATAATCATGATGTTTGAAATGAAAACGGATATTATCGTCAACATTTTTATTGTGGTTTACCATTATACTGGTAATCGTTACATCCCTAGTCTCACATCAGGGCTGACCTAAACCAGAGACTGGACAACAATGGAACATGCACTGGGACCTCCAAAACCTGGTCTGGGCTTACTGGCACCTGTTTCCAGTACTGAAATCAGAGGGATGTTGTCACTGGCAGCTATTTTACTGATAGATATAGATAAACAAGGAACATGACTTGAACCAGAACTTGCTTTGTCAGTGGAACCCATTCCAATTCCGGAAGATTCTGTGTTCCATTGAGCCACTGTGCTCGGAGCCAGCTGGTCAGGTTTTGACAGTGACGAGACTCACCATATGTTTCACCAAAAAAAAAAATATATATATTCTCCCTGTGCTTTCTTCATGTCTTCATCGACAGGCAAGACGTCTATCTTTGTGTACCTTGCTTGAGGCTTTGTGATGTTAAACGTGAAAAATAATGTGTGGAATAATTGCTATTTGTGTATTCAGCATTTAAAGTGTTAAATATGAAATAGAAATGGTTGGTGTCGAGGACAAAGAGTGTTGTTTTGTTAGGTTGCTGAAAATAAAGTATTCCATTTATGTTCCCGTGATCCTGCAATTACGCACGTCTCTGTGTGTCTGTGTGTGTGTGTGTGTGTGTGTGTGTGTGTGTGTGTGTGTGTCTCGGCGCCATGCCAGGTCCTGGCAGGTAGGGGGAGCGCTTGGTTAGGACCAAAACATAAACATAAACAAAGCCGCATGGCCTGGGGGGTATTCCAAGTACATGGTTTACCTGGGCAAGTTAACTCAGTAAGGGGCAAACCTGCTCATAGAGGAACTGTATGGCTTCATTCTCCTAACAAAACAATGCCATAGGGCTCTTGTTGTAGGAGGTTTACAACTTACTCAGGTTTGTCACTAAACCACATACTTGGAATACCCCCTGGTGCTTTCACGTGCAGACATGGACTGAGAGGGCTGTAGAGGGAAGCCAAGCTAAGCCCAGTCCAGCACACTGAAGGTCCAGCACCCCAACACTGCCTTTGTTCTGAGTAGGTTGTCCTTTTCATTCGTTTTCATTTGCCACAGACACAGACAACACACATTAGCCAAAAGACCACAAATAGTGTGTGAGATCATTTTTTTTTAGAATAAAGCACCCTCACAGGTTTGAGTTGTATCTTGTGTCTGCTGACTGCATAATTTCACCACACTGTGTGTGTGTGTGTGTTTTATTATGCAGGTGAGTGAGTGGGCATTCTGAAAGTACAAATTTGTGCTTTGAATCTTAGTGAGTTCATTATATACTGTTGAATGTGTTATGTTTTATTAAAGGACAGGCCATTCAAGCATACAAATGCGGCGCGCACACACACACACACACACACACACACACACACATACACAGATAGAGAGAGAGCTGTCCTCTTTACAGATCTCAAATTATGGAATTACCATTTGAAAGTCAATAAGATGTAGACTGTTGTTTAATATTCGAGAGCGATGATCCATACAGCAGGTGATCTCTCCTTCTCACTGTATTTGTGTGTGTGTGTGTGTGTGTGTGACACAGCGGGGAGACTGGAGAGAGTGGTTAAATATATTTCCAACATGGTTCTACAGCTAAAGCAAGGCACCATCACCAGCAGGGCAAGGGTCAAAGCCAGAACGCCCAAAACTAGATGAGAGTGAGGCTTGATGAAGCCCAAAACTAGATGAGAATGAGGCTTGATGAAGCCCAAAACTAGATGAGAATGAGGCTTGATGAAGCCCAAAACTAGATGAGAGTGAGGCTTGATGAAGCCGTATAGCAGTAGCAGCACTGGTGTCTCGTACCACAAACGGGATCAGTGCTCATGAGGACCCAGGGTCAAGACTGACCTGTGGTCATATTTCAAATCTTCAACCTCTGGTGTGGATGGCAAGTGTTCTCAACGTGTGCAAATATAAATGTGCTAACAGTTGTCCGGTTGAGTGGTGTCAATTGCAGATTTTGAAGTTGACATAAATCACCCTTGTGCTGTGTTAGATAGATAGATAGATACTTTATTGATCCCCAGGGGAAATTCAAGGTCTCAGCAGCATACAGACAACACAAACACATTCTTTAACAGCAGAAAGAGTAATTAAAGTATATAATATAAAAACACAACTAAGCAATAAGGACAGTAGAAGATAAAGAATATGCTAAATATACTAAAATCCAAATTATACTAACACTTCATCTAAATCATTTATAAAAACAGTATCCACATAGTGGTGATTAATCAATCAGAGGCGCTTGCAATGACTGAGGCCGGGACTGAGCCTGTGATTCTCTGTGCATAGTAAGTAAGGTAAGGTGCTCTGTGTGAATGAGTGCAATGGTGATAGTGGTCATGGAGATAGTGCAAATGAGTAAGTCCAACAGTGCAACAATGCAGAAATAAAGGAAAGTAAAGTATATATATCTATATATTTAACTATTTAAAGAAAAGGTATAAGTGTGGCCACAGTTCGGCTGTGGCATGGAGGGAGGGGTTATGCATATGTGCTAATGTGCTAATATAGCACGCAAACAGTGAGGCAGAAAGACAGTGGTAAAAGTGGCTAGTGGACAGACAGTATCCAAACATGGAGGGGGTGAAGAGGCAGACAGACTATGCAGAGAAGTCTATCTCTCCTCTTCCCTTAAGTGAAGCACTCAACAGTTCAATGGCCCATTGTTGCTGTATGTTGCCAAGTGTGGCTGTATGTGCTATTGTAGTGTGCTGCCATTTTTGTACAATCACGTTAAGAACTGAACTGTATGTTCCCCGCCACCCACACCTCTTGATTGCTCGATGAACACCTGTTCATATACATTCATGTGATTTAACACTCAGTGTACAACGCCCCCAGTGACTAAACCAAGAAAAGCCCAATTAACCCACAAATAATAATAGTGATTACAAATGGCTCCTACACTTCCACTCATTTCCTGGTTCGCTGGCCTGTAAGTATGATTCAGATGTGAATGGCCCTGATCGTCATGGGAACGTAGAATTCCATCACATCCAACTCATCAGAAGCCTCCTGTGGGGATCCCCCACAACACCCCCTCACATGCACACACACACACACACACACACACACACACACACACACTGGCCGGTTATCACTCTATCTCTAAAATATCTCTCTCTCTCTCTCTATATATATATATATATATATACTGTAGCTCCTCACATTCTTATTCAATCAGCATAGGTTGAGCCAAACTTATTATATCCATAAAAATAGAAAATATATTGCTTTCTCCCATCTTGTTGCACACAAGAACCACAACAACAACTTTTAAGCAACCAGTACAGGTACACATTTTTATCAGTATTTGTGCCCCCTGGGTTCTGAACCAGTGACCTTGGTTGAGTGAGCTCCTTGCTCTACCTGTTCTGTTCTGGAAACATCTCTCTGCCGGGAGCTATTATCTGACACTCACTGTACCAGAGACGTGTGTACTTCTGACCTTGTAGCTGTTCCTGTAGCTGAATTGGTAAAGCAAACCACAAGCAACACAATGGTCTGAGCCACCAGGGATGTATAACAGTTCATATCTTTTTCTTATTGTATGTTCATTTGGATAAAAATATTTGCTGAATGAGAAAGCAAAATGTATCAAACTCCTCTCATTTACACAAGCAGGACTGTGGTCGAGCTTTTGTCGAGTTATTGTGACCTCACATACTGGACAAACAACAAGTGGACTGTGAGAGACAATTATCTGAATTTGACAAAGCAGGGAGCTGCAGTATACTATGATAGCCACAAGAGGGGGAAATTGAGTCACTCAACAATTCTTCTCTGTATGTCCTGTAAGTGTGTATGTTCCATTGTGTGTTTTTCTTGTTGTTGTTGCTGCTGTTGTTGTTGTTGATGATGATGATGATGAAGATGTTGTTTGTGACACCATAGTTCATTAGGTATGCTTGTAATGAACTCAGTCATAAGACTATAAGGACTGAGAACAGGCCCGTTAAGAAAAAACCCCATCCCATCTTGTTTTCCTTCTTAACTTTCTCTCTCCATCGTTCTTTTTTTCTCTTGCTCTCTACTGTCTTTCATTAGAGTGTTTAGATGGGGGGAATGTGTAGATGGTGTGTGTGTGTGTGTGTGTGTGTGTGTGTGTGTGTGTGTGTGTGTGTGTGTGTGTGTGTGTGTGTGTGTGTGTGTGTGTGTGTGTGTGTTGGTATGGGGCAATTGTGTACGCGCATGCGTGCGTGTCCATGCACGCAGGCAGAAACGTGTGTGTGTTAGGATGAAGGAGATTGTGTGTGTGTGTGTGTGTGTGTGTGTGTGTTGGGGGTTCTTGGCTTACACAGCAGATGTGAACCAAACACTGATGGCTTCTGTTTGACACTATCGTCATGGTGACACAGGGAGGTATCACTTGCAGTGTCCATTATCCTCTGCTAGGACTCTCTCTCCCTCTCTCTCTCTTTCACACACACACACACACACACACACACACACACACACACTCTGCTGCTCTGGTAAGCCAAGCTACTGTAAGTTGACTTTCACTGAGATATCTGTGTGAAGTGATACATCTGAGGCAACAGACGCAGACGAAGACCGTGATGATACCGTTGAATTAGGCCTCCCTGGCCAGTCCTGTGTGTGTGTGTGTGTGTGTGTGTGTGTGTGTGTGTGTGTGTGTGTGAGAGAGAGCATGCGTTTGAGGTGAATAAAGAGCTAATTTGACTACTCACCGAAAAGGCATGGCAGATGACTCAGACTCAACCTCTCACTGACACACACACACACACATGCGCGCACGCACACACACACACACACACTCTCTCTCTCTCTCTCTCTCTCTCTGTCTCACACACACACCCTGCCAGCGTCTCTCCATTTGTTTCTGCGATATGTAGTCTGCACTTCGATCTAGACACATACCCACTAAACTTCTCTGTGGGATTTACAAATCAATAAAGTCTGAAACATGTTCAGCAAACACATGCTTACACACACACTCACACAAATTTAAGTAGTGGCCTACTTCCCCATCAGCCTATATCTGGCCAAATGCACTCAACCTTCAAGGAGACTGTTTTGGAAACAATCGTCATATTGTTTGATTGTGTGTGTGTGTGTGTGTGTGTGGGAACGCATACTGCTTTCATGAGGGTGTTGCAACAACCTATGCCATACCTTCCATCGACACACCCGGCTAAAGCAGATTCTACCTGCTCGCCCAGTCACTTGAGCTGCGACTCCGAGAAGAGACAGCGCTATGAAACTCCAATTATCTTTCATTCCAACATGATAAAGAACAGAAAACAAACTGTCCTCTTAAAGTAGACCTACCTTAAAACGGTAGGCATATCATTCATTATTTACGTTACTCTGTTATTGGCGGGCGGTACTCAGGTGTGCAGGCCGGGCAAAGGAGAAGGTACCAGACCTGTGGCGAGAGACCTCGCCTGCCCCAGATGCGCGGTAATTGTTCGCGGACTCTTCCAATATTTGGTCTGGAATTAAATACCGGTTAGATCGGAATGGTAAGTGTATAAAGTCTTAATGTCAAGGGATGTGTGTGCCATTGGTCGTGTACGAGCCTGTTTTAGTCTCTCACTGGTTCATGTGGGCGGAGAGGAGAGGCTAGGGAAAAGAACTGACACACACTATTGACAGTAGTTTTGAAGATTTGCCTGCTAGCAAATGCTGCCTCTATCACAGGGTTTTCTACTGACCAGCACCTCCAGGTAAAACTTTCGCTTTTAATGACCACTGGAACCCACCTGCACAGAAATGCCGTCTTACTGCGTTCTTACACTGTATTTTTGTGCAAATATCGGGTGTGGGCGATAATCTAGTGTCGGAATGTTTTGCGCCTCAAGCTGACTTTACGTTTTTTTTGTGTCTGTTACGTCTCGAGTGGCTGGTTGGTGATTATAATTGTTGGGCCCATTTTATATTTATTGGTCGGTGTGTTATGAAAGCATAGTGCATATTGTGCAGTAGCCTATTCATTATTAAACAATACCGAGGTGCACACTCAGAAAACGAAACCAACTTTAAGAAAATCAAACGGCCCTTAAATTGATCTTTTGTTTATGTTTTATGGATTTTAATCTAAACCATAGACCGACATATTTCGACCAATTGTCCTCCGTGTTTTCATATGAAACTCAGAAGTTTTAATCAGTCCGAATCCCACATGCGTCATACCAAACACATGCTCTGAAAACCGCGCCATCCTTCAGAAATAATTAACGAACCCATATCTCCCTCTCTCTCTCTCACTCTCTCTCTCACTCTTCTCCCCTCTCCCCGATTCGCGCACGCATTATGCACTGCGCACTCATCTCAAATTGCACTTTGCGCGTTCGTCGACGCTGTACTCTATACTTTGAGACAGTTTTAGCCATCATCTCATAGGAGATGCTTTTTTTGATATCAAGTTTGGTACAACGGGTTAACGCTGGATTACATAACGTCACTCGTGCTTGGTACACAAAACTTGGTGGTGTATGTTACCAGATTTTTGGTCCCCGTGTTCCCCGTGAGTATACCCATTTAAAATGTCGAAGGACAGTGCCTTCTCAAACTATTCAAACGTTTGTGGATTCGGTACAGTGGTCTAACTTGCTACATTTGATCTTGTTTTTACTGTGGGAAGTTTTGGTAAATTCCCTACGGCTATGCAGGAGGGATTTTTTATTTATTTTTTACAAAATCTACCAGGCTATTGCTGTTATGAAATTCACATTCCGATGATTAGCAATACGTTTAAAGTAAATCATGTTTCAAACTAGAGTTTTAATGGTGTTTTTGTTTGTCATAAACACACTAGTGAATTGCCATTGCATTGCACTTAAAACAGCTAGGCTTACAGGTAATCCCTGTTGATGTACTGTAAAGAGTGGGCAAATTGGGTGCAGACTCCCGAAACGAAGACTTTGTAGACTTACAGGTTTCCACTTCTGCGGCGGGTAGGCACAGACTGGTCACTGTATTGAAAGGTTCGTGTGGCATACATTGTCAGGGCCGTGACACCATTCATAATTGAAATGATAGCAATTTTGATAATAATTATTGATACATAATTGATTCATTGTAACGTCTCTCTGCGATTGTTGTGTATAGTAACATTAGTACAACTTAAACTAAGCCGTACATATTTATTGGAGATGGGCATTCTTCTACAAACTAGACTGGAACTATATTACTTATGGTGTGTTAATAATAACAGCATCCGGCTCACCCTGCATATGCTCCGCAAATGCAAACGAGACTACCTGTGCGCTGTCTTTGAATACTTAAACCTTTGATGAGTGCCTGCCGTTCCGTGAGATAACGAGTTCCAGAGCTGCGGATCACATAAGCACGGAGAGGCCAGTCTCTGCTGTTCTAAAGCCCCACTTAGGTAATTCCACGCTGGCTGGCACTGCAGGATCCTAAAGGCAACCTGGGAGATAGATAGAGGGATAGATAAGTGGAATGTGAAGAGCTCCTCTGAGAGGAGCCAAATCACCCTGAGCCATAACAGCAGACGGAACAAGTTTAGAAGGAGATGTGTTTGTGTATTCTATCATGACGCAATGGCACAGGAACAAGTTGCATCCAGCGGAAGCACTGATAGTATCTGAACCTTCACTCTGAATAATATTGAATAGTGAACACGGAATAGAACGCTATTGCACAGTACAGCACATGCAGTGCAATGTTGTATACAGGGGGCCCACAGGTCAGGGAATTTCTGGAGTTTCATGGAATCTTAAGTTCATTCCAGACTTGGAAAGTCAGGGAATGTTATACTTTGGGGGGCAAAGTCAGGGAATATCAGGGAATTGTGTTGTAGCACTTGCCAAAATCCATTAATACAAATATGTCCACACTGCATGGTACATATATTGTATATCGCAATTCAGCCCATGATTTTTGGTCCATATCTTCCAGGCCTAATTCCTTATATAAACTCAAAGCAAGGGAGGTTCAGGCTGTCTCTGGTATTTATCCCCCCGACTTGATGGAATACGCTGCCTGAGGACCTGAAAGAGACGTGCCAAACTGAACACACACTGAACTCACACAATAGCCTATGGCTGCATTTTTGTGTGTGTGTGTGTGTGTGTGTGTGTGTGTGTGTGTGTGTGTGTGTGTGTTGGCAGGGTGTTTGTGTGCATGTGTGTATTTTAACATTTGTATTTTCTGCACTGATTGTATAACTGCACTATTGATATTTATCGTGATGTTTAACGGTTATTAGCTTTTTCCATTACTTCTTGCTTGGGTGATTGTGGTTAGCCCTTCTTTGTTTATTCAATGCCCATTTATTCATCTCCTGCTCTAAAAGAAGTCAAAGATTTTTGAACACTAGGTGGATGCTCTGAAATCTTATCTCAAATCAGTCAATCAGTCTCTTATCTCAAATCAGTCAAATCAGTCTAATCAATATATGTACAATATATTGAGGCTTTGTATACAAGTGGCATCATTTCAAAATCAGTTAAATAGTTGTGGTCCAAAAATCAAACTTTGGGGTATAAGACCCAATGAACACAAACAACCGTATTTCTTGTCGGTAGGTTCTGAACCAGATCCAGTAGCACTAAAACAGATTATTTATTAGTGTCTGTGTTTATATGCAGATTGTTCACTACTTTGATATGGGCGGTTTCTGTGCTTTGGTGAGGTTGAAAACCTAATTGATGGATGGCTATTTGATGTTAGATAGTTAAAGTATTTTGTTGCAAAAATTTGTAGATGGGCCAATAGTAGTCCCTGTTGCATTGAGGTTTAGATTGCTGTCCTTTGGTCTAATGGCAACTTTGTAAAGAGCTGCTGGAAATACACCTGACAAAAGAAGACAGCAGTAAACAATTTCTAATACCCCAGGTGCTAAGCAGTTGAAAAATGTTTTAAGAATGTGTTAGGGCCTGACAAAAACCCAAGGGGAGCTGAGGTGCATGCGGTAGCATCCTCATACTGACCACATATGAGTCTGAACACCCACAGGGGCCCGGGTTCAATTCAACAGTCATTTCTCAATTCCACCCCCATCTGTGTGTGTGTGTGTGTGTGTGTGCCAGTCTGTTTTAAGTGTATGAACTACTGAGGTTGGATCTAGATTTGTGCAGTTTGTCTACTTTTAGTGAACCAGTACTAAATCTCTCTCTCTCTCTCACTCTCTCTATCTCTCCCACTCACATTCTGTCCACACTGTCTTGTCTGTATAAAGGTAAAAAATGTGGTAGAACGAGGGAGTAGATCCACACAACAGGTGGGGGATCTGAGCTGCCCAGTGGTGGAGGAAGTACTGAAACTCAGTACTTAAGTAAAAGTACAAATACACAGAGAAATATTTACTTTAGTAAAAGTAAAAGTACCACAATGACAACCCTACTTAAGTAAAAGTAAAAAGTACCTGCTTTTAAATGTACTTTAAGTATTAAAAGTAAAAGTATTTGCATAATGATTTATATACTATATTCTAAAACGAAAAATCAGTATGGGCTGTGGCATTTTAATTAAGCTAGTTTTAGGTTATACTCGACTAGATAGTTTTAAGCTAATGCAATTGTGCTTACCATCTGTGGCCCAGTTTACATTCTGACCTACAATTCTAGAGACTGTAATTCTGGTTATCTAACTAGGGTGATCTGCTGAGTAATATCAGTCAGCAAAACACGAGAGCCTGAAGTTTAACGGGGTAGACAAGGGAAACGTCGGGTGGATCGTAATGCCAATTATGCTGATTGAACAGAAAAGTTGCTGAGAAAGGTGTCTTTATGATTAGGTTCAGACGCATAGACATTGAATGAACGCTCACATTACTACCCCCCAATTGTAGGCTATGCATCTTTATTTGATCACACACAATTAAGGAATATTTCCTAATCTGGAAAATGTTACGTTTTTTTCCGGCCACCGGTTCATTAATAGTCTACCATTCATTTGTGCCGCAAATGATCAGACGTGTGACAGAAGCATGGGCATAGCCTGTAACTTCGCTGATCCGCGGATAGCAATCTCATCGGAGAGGAGGCCCTAACGCTGCAGATAACAGACAGAGAAAGGCACAGAACACAGTTGCATGTACAGTGTAGCCATGGGTCTGGTGAATATAGCCTACCGAATGCAGATGGCTACAAGCTCACGCTTTGCCTGGTCTAGACTAAGAATGCACGTAGCGCTCCAGAATCTTTGCTAGCAACCCCGCCCCCTGGTAAAACAAACGTGTTTGTCAGAGAGACTAAAAAACTGATCATAAAATGTATCGTAAAAAGGAACGATGGTGTTGTAGAAATGTAGCGGCGTAAAAGTACAGATAATTGCTGTAAAATGTAACGAAGTAAAAGTCAAAAGTATGCACTATAAATTTTACTTAAGTAAAGTACAAATACGTGGAAAATTTACTTAAGTACAGTAATGAAGTATTTGTACTTCGTTACATTCCACCACTGGAGCTGCCCAACTATATTGTTTCATTTTTTAATTGTATTGGGTCAAAGTGAGCCATGCCACAGGTAACATTCCTTTAAGCTGATAAGCTGATTGAGCAATGTTGCTGGGCAATGTTCCTCATTATTGTGGTTCTGGCATTTTCTCATTGATATTGGGCAACAGTTTCTTTTCTGGAGAAATTTAATCATCAGTAGGCAAGTTGTCCTGATTATCCAATCAGAATAAATGGAACTGGTTATGTGGTTGCCCAGCAATATTGCTCAAGAAGTTGCCCCATGTATCATCACCTTTAGGCCGAAAGAAGAGTTGGTGCATTTCTCAATTCAGAGGCAGGATTATTCTCTCTTATGGCAGTAAGTATGTTGTTGAGCAATGTAGGGAAACATTTCATTTTTCAGAGGACAGATATTTGATGGGGTTGTAGACAGTGATTATGATGTAAGCTGATTAGTAGAGAAGAGTTTATTATTGTAGATGTTCATTGATGATTGAGTTGAAAGATGTCTGGCTTGTTTAGTTTGTTTGTTGTAGGTATCCTAGGCTTGTAGATTTAATGATGGATCAAATGTTTTGTCTTTCTCCTGGGTTTTTCCACAGGGCATTTTGTTTTTCTCTGTTTTTAGTTTAGGAACAATGTAGTCAACAGTGTGTGTCAGCAGTGTGTGTTTATGTTCATATGTGTGTGCTTATGGTAATATGTATGTTTGTTTGTGTTTATGTTTATATTTATGTTTATGTTTATGTTTATGTTTATGTTTATGTGTGTGCTCTTGCAGGCAGAAGAGGGGACTGGGGTGTTAGGCCGCATAGGCAGCTGGTTTTCTCCGTGGAGGGTGAGAGAGAGAGAAGCTTTGCTTGAAGATGAACCCCAGCCGAAAGCTCCCATCCCTGGGCAGGGAGAGCACCTAGAGAGGCCCCCTGAGAACGGGACAGAAGGGGAGGAGGAGGAGGAGGAGGAGGAGGAGGAAAGGTGGAGGGAAAGTGAGGAAAGAGAAGAGAATCATAGGAATGCGACTGGAAATATCCACAAGAGGAGGAACCTACAGGTGTACCTGGAGGAGACGAGCGTGACACAGAACGACATAACACCTGTTATCGAGACAACCATCAAGAAGAGTTTCCAGGTGGTTTCCAAGACGACCAGAGCAAAACAACAAAGGGAGTCAAACAACGACGACGACGAAAGCGACATGGGGCGGAAGAACTCGGGGCGGAGACGCTCCCGGAAGGGTTCCCGTGGCGACGCCACAAGCCCGCGGGAAAAGACTCCACCGACTAAAAACACACCCGGTCAGCCGCCGAACAGCCCTGAGCAGTCATGGGAGGAGGCTCACCAGGGCAAGGGCGTCTCCACACTCATGATGACCTCGCCAAAGGCAAAAGACACCAAGGGTGCCGGGGCGGAGTCACACCTGGGAGAGGAGCCAGAAGACACACACACACAACCAGTGTCTCCAGAGACAGTCCACGACCCTCACACACACACACAGGCACACGGAGGCTTCTTGGAGTTTGACGGGCCGGTGCTGGCCACACTAGCCACCGTCGACATGGACACAGACGAGGATGATGACGGACGCGTGGAGAGGAAGACTGAGACGCCTGAGTCCAAGCGGCGAAGCATCAAGGTGTCCCGCAGCGAGAGGGTCTTCGCCAAGAAGTTTGTGGTGAACGCCGAGCCTGCCATGGAGGAACAGGAAGACGAGCAAGCTGACAGGAAGCGGACAGTTGACTTGGGAGCCAACGGGAGGCAGGTGGCCACGGTTACGCTGAAGAAGGGAGCCGCAGCACCAGGAGACGACAGGTACTGCACCAGTTTTACCGGAATTTCTGCCTCACTTACCCAACTAACTAATTCACCCACAAACACACACATGACCCATATCAGGGCTGTGAAATGTGTGTTTGTAACAAATAAATTCTCTTATGTTCTTGTCCTGCTTTCTCTCTCTCGCCCTCACTGTCTCTCTTTCCTTCTCTCTTCTTCTTCTTTATCTCTCTCGCTGTCTCTCTTCTTCTTTCTCTCTTCCTCTGCCTTTCTTCTTGTCTCTCTCTCTCTGTTCTCTCTCTGTGTACCATTTCATGTGGCTTTTCTGATATTTTCTTAATACTTTAATGGCCGTCTCGTAGGAGCCACACCCTGGTAGTTTTTATGTGCTGGTGAAGAGATTGGACAGATAGAGGTGTTGTGAAAATATTACTGGCATGTGGACCTCACATTCCTGGTCAAGATGATTGTGTGTGTGTGTGTGTGTGTGTGTGTGTGTGTGTGTGTGTGTGTGTGTGAAAGAAAGTGAATGAGTGCCCTGTAAAATAAAAGTATGTATGTTCAGTGGTTTGAATGGGCTCCATCATTCTCTCTAATATCCACTCTCCCCCTCAGGCCAGATGAGAAGTCTGCTGCAATTCGCACCATCGTCAACCGCATCAAGCTCTTTGAAAACCATGGAGGAGCACCTGGTCCACACAAGCCCACACACTCGCGCAGCGCCGACGTCTCCCCTGCCCGCTCCGTCGCCGACCGCGTCAAGATGCTGGACAAGAGTTCAGGTCAGAGGTCATCGTCGGCCGACCGTGTCATCGTTTCCCGCATCAGCTCAGTCCCTCTGGACCCCCCGAAGGTGCAGACGGTCCGCGAGCGGGCGAAGAATTTTACTCAGACAGCGGTGCCGGCAGCAGCAGAAGGCGGAGTAGCCAATGAAACCAGGCCGTCCCAAGTGAGAAACGCTCATCCACAAAACAAGCACACAGACGCCGTCGCAGAGGGGACAAACCGGCAGCCAGGGACATTCAAGAACGCTGAGTATCCTCCAGAAACTGCTGCTGCTGCTCAAGCTCAGCCTGTCATCAAAGGGAAGTCTAGCGCTGTGAGCAGTGTGACAAAAGCTCGGCATGGCGTAAACACTCCCTCTGAGCCAGGCCCTGAACCAGTAAAACAGGAATGTGTACCTATGATCCAACCTGCTCGGGGGAAAGACCAGCCTGATACCGCCATGCCAGGTGACACACCCACTCGACGCACACAAACGCCAGACGACAAGAAATCCACAGACTCTCGTAATGACAAAGAGTCTTCACAGACTAGGGGTTCTTCACAGACCAAAGACAATGCACACACTGAAGTTGACCAAATTAAGCTGACAACATCTGACAGAACCCATGTTAAAGACACACCAGAGAGACAAGACAAAGACAGTCAGATCAAAGACCGTCTAAAGACAAAAGATACTTCAGACACTAAGCATATTTTGATAGCCACAGACAGTTCTCAGAGAGAAAATAGAGTTACAAACAAAAAGACTAAAGATACTTCACAATACAGTGCACAAACAATAGATACCAGGGAAAGTAAAGATAACATATTGGTGAAAGATGTAAAAACCGAGGACAATTCACAGGTGAAAGACACGATAACCAAAGAAACTATTACGAGAAACGATGGTTGCCAGGCCAAAGATGTTATTGAAACTAAGGACATAACTCAGAGCAAAGACACTGTAATATCCAACAGTGGTCCTGTAAATGAACAAGTTAAATTCCCAGAGACCAAACAAGGACTGACAACTAATAACAGATCTGAAGTACTAAAGTCTCTGAAAAATAAGGACAGTCCACAGACTAAAGATACGAAAATGCTAACAAATGATGCTGTGAATTTGAAAGATAGCATGCAAAACAAAGTCAATCACCTCACAAGAGATGACACAACCACTGATAAGCACTCAAAGTCTCTAGGGACTAAGGTTAGTCCAAAACCCAACAACTTCCTGACACCTGAAAACTGTGATCTGAATGAAGACACAAAACAAGATGAGTTTCCCCCTCAGGCAAATGATCACACAGAAATGAAAGATAGTTCAGATGTCAAACTTGGTGTAATGTCTGCAGTGCATTCTGTGAATGAAGATCAGCTTAATATCTCAGGCAGTGTGGTGAGTACAGACGCGGCAACTCATGTGGGACTTCCAAAAGGAGGTATTCACCAAAATACTCCCGAAATTAGTCCTGAGGTTAAAAATAAAGAGATTAGAGAGCAGCAGAGTCCAGCCACTGAGAATAAACACATAATCACCACATCAAACCAGGAAGTAAAAACAGAGACAGATCTTTCTTCTCCCTCAGCCAATGACACAGTTGTGAAGGGACCTCATGAAGTCAAGGACAGGTCAGTAAACCAGAACATGACCAGTGACATTAAAACGCTGAGCACAAACAACACTGCTATCCCTTCTTCAGAGCAGTCAGGGGAGACTGTCAGTGCAGTAGTGGATGAAAAAGCTGAGCTAGAAGATAGAGAGCACACAGGAGCAAAGCATAAGGAAGCTGAGACTGAAACGGTGAATGTGGAGGTGAAAGTTGTGTCTCCTGCTGCATCTGAAGAGCAGGTTGTGTCCCCAGCGAAGGCAAAGAGTGTAAAGGAGAAGGATGAGGACAAGAAAAGTGTTCCAGAACAGCTGACAGAACCAATAACTGGGGCCACAAAGGATGTTCCGGAACAGTCTACAGAAGCAAGGAGTAAGGAAACCGAAATTGTTCCAGAACAATCTACAGACTATTCCAAAAAAACAGAGGCAAAATGCCAACCAGAGTCTGTTTCGCCACCAACACTAAACTCAAATTCACCTACAGCTGTGGAGCTGGCAGACCTAACACCATACATAAGCCGTTCTACATACACCCCAGAAAAGACAAGAAAGATTGGACGGGTGGCTACAGAGGTGCCTGATCGAATCAAAGTGTGTGAGGACCCCAGTCCAGTCACCACGGAGCAGCTTCCTTCCAAAGACACCACTGTCATGTCTAAAGAAACAGAGTCTACAAAGGAAACACTACAAAACCTAGTATCAAAGACCAGAGGCATAGAGGCAGACCAAGAGACAAAGTCCACCCACCGTTCAGGTGAGGTAGAATCTGCCAAGGGGCTGATAACACCCAGTGGGAAGTCTGAAGAGAAGGAATCACCCCTGGCCAGTATGGACAACAGAAAAGCGGCTAAAAGCCTGAATGAATCTTCAGGCACCAATACCACAGCTGGAGTAAATTGTGAGACTCCATCACAGAAGGTCAGTAAGGATTCCACTTTTCCTGGCACAGCGAAGGAAACATCCTCTCTTTCTAACCTGGCCAAGGAGAAATCATCTTCTCTTACAAACCTGACCAATGAGGATCCTTGTATTTTGTCTGGGGGCAGCCTTGGTAAGACCACACCTGAGTCTTCAGCCGTGATGGACAGTACCCGTAAGAAGAACACACGGACCCTCAAGGGCCTCAAGCTGAGGGATTTCCCACCCCCCTCCCGAGATACCCCCCCCAGTTGGCTCGACCTTGACTTCCGTCCAACACCAAAGCCGAGGCAGTCGCTCCGCTCACCGAAGCTAAGTGCCTCCGTTAGCAGCCTGGACGCTTCGGGTGAATTTGATCCCCAGGACTTCATGGAGCGGGTGAAGAAGCTGGCCACCCCGTTCAACACACCGCCCCGCAACAACAAGCTCAAGAAGACTTCCAGGACCCCTGCGCCGTCCTTTGCCATGCCCGCCATCCGGGAGGATCACTATGAGAAGCCCTTTGACCCGGATGAGTTCAAGTTTGGCATGCGGAAGAGGCACGAGTTCTCCCTGGATCTTTCCAAACTCCGGGAGCAAGTGTCTGTTGAGAAGGAACCAATCGAGGAGAAACTCAAGAAGGCCCATCTGGACAGGGGGAGTATTCTGTTCAAGTCTTTACTCCTGAGAGAGACAGATGCTGCCAAGAAGATGGTCGAGGCTGAGGAAGGAGGGAGAGCAGGAGAGAAGGAGGGAGGTGGAGAAGGCAAGGGGCTGATAATTAAGTCACGGCTGGAAGGCAGCTCCATTCTCTCCAGCCTGAGATCCACTGGCAGGATCAGTCGTCAGGGGCTGCTCTCCGCAAGAGGGGACAGCGCGAATGAGCCGGCTTCTCCCATCGAGTCCGTCTCACCCAACTCACCAGTGGCGACTCCCAGTGATCCAGCCAAATCCATTTTGGACCTGCGGAGTCAGTCTGGTACTGCTGAGGTTAATAAGAACCCAACAGAGATCATAAGGGACTCTTCTAATCTATCTAAAGATCTTGAGACCGATAAGAAACCATCTTCAATCTCAAATGATCGGTACTCATTAAATCAGTCTAAGGATTCAACAATTAGAACTGATCCTTACTCATTAAATCAACCCAAGATGCCTGAGGTCGATAACAAACTGACCCAATCTATACAGAGTGAAATCCAGATTAGTCAAACAGAGCCAAGATCAGCCTCAGCAACCACCATTGACTCTGGACCTCAGTTTCCTTCCTTTGATGACATCAAGTTTCCGGGTCACCTAGAGAAGATGCTCCCGCAGAATCATGGGGAGGTCGACCCCCTTCAGCAACTCAACTCCGAGGTCAGTTGTTTCACTCTTTTTAGAGAATGTTTACAATGTCAATGTCAAAACATCATGTTACATCTCCATTACAACAGATCTGGGGACAAAAAAGTTTGCCGGTCTAGTCTATAACTTCTGTAATTCTTCCATCCAGTATACGTTGCTGTTCAAATCCCCAAATGATTAGAGGAGAAAGTTACCTTACATGAAAGCCATCATAAGATAGTTTAATAGTTTCAGTTATGATCTTTCTCACAAATATAAGATACATAAGACACCCTTTGATAAGGAGCCTTTAGTTTTGAGAGTTGTGTAGCACATACTTGTGTGAGGCTACAGTTTCTGGCTGTGCTTGTCATCATTTAGTCCTATGGAAATGACCCTGCTGATAAATGCACAGCCTGCTTCTCTTCCTGCACTTTCACAGCCTTTCACACTATCTCTCTGTGGAATGAAGTCACTATGGAAACGGAATGGGCACACAAGTGCCCACAAATATGCATAGACCACAGAACCTCTTTGAAAATCTTTGTTTCATTTGCCTCAATTGGCCTTTGTTTTGTAATAATATTTTATTCATTCCCATTTTGTGTTTTTCATTATATACTTATAATGATATTGTCCCACCCACTCCTACACACACACACACACACACGTCACAAGGTCGGTTCGTTTGCCGCTCACGGGCCTCAAACCCGCCACCTTGACACACACACCGGCATGGGAGACGAACACTCTAACCACTGAGCTAAAAGCCCAGGCTTCCAGCTCAGCGGTTAGAAGTGTTCTTAAAGTTAGGGGTGTGAGAATTTACATGGGCAACTAGCACGCTTGTTCAGTCTGCCTCTGTTACACACACACACACACACACACACACACACACACACGGACACACATATCCAACACACACACACACAAACTCTCTCTCTCTCTCTCTCTCTCTCACACACACATACACACACACACACACACACACACACACACGTTTGATAAAAAGTGTTTTTACTGATTGTTATTATGCTAATGATTTAGGTCACTCCTGCTCCCTCTCAACTCCCTGAAATGACACCCAACAGACCTCTACAAGATCAAACTATGGTATGTGTGTGTGTGTGTGTGTGTGTGTGTGTGTGTGTGTGTGTGTGTGTGTGTGTGTGTGTGTGTGTGTGTGTGCCAGTCTGTTTTAAATGTGTGAACTACTGGGGTTGGATCTAGATGTGTGCAGTACCAGGTCACCTAGATAAGTTTGTCTACTTTTAGTGAAGTACTAAAGTACTAAAATCTTTCTCTCTCTCTCTCTCTCTCTGTCTCTCTCTCTCTCTCTCTCTCTCTCTCTCTCTCTCTCTCTCTCTCTCTCTCTGTTATTGTTTCCCCTGTGCAGAATTGGGCAGCAAATGGATCCCACAGGCGCCCAGGGAAGGTTGGCATGTTTGTAGAATGACTCAGTTTATAGAAAATACTAAAGCTGGCTAAATATTGAAGACAGAACCTCAAGTGTCATGTTCAATGGTCTCTCTCTCTCTCTCTCTCTCTCTCTCTCTTCTTCTGTGTCTGTGTGTGTGTGTGTGTGTGTGTGTGTTGTGTAGATGGTGTTGTTTGAGCAGCCTCAGTTTAAAGGACAGTCATATGAGGTATTCAGAGACGTACCCGATGCCACTGCACTGAAGCTCTCAGCCGCCATCTCAGCAAAAGTCATCAGGGGATGGTGAGAAAACACACACACACACACACACACACACACACACACACACACACACACACACACACACACACACACACAGTCTTTGAAACACACACACACACTTTGAAACACACACACATACACACACACACACACACACACACACACACACACACTGAAACACCCCCCTATATAGATATGTGTTTGTGTGTGTGTGTGTGTGTGTGTGTGTGTGTGTGTGTGTGTGTGTGTGTGTGTGTGTGTGTGTCTGTGTTTTCCTCCATATATGTGGGTCTGAATGAATGCTGATTTTTAGCTGGATTCTCTATGAGAAGACTGGATTTAAAGGTCGCTGCACTGCCGTGGAGGAGGGACCTGTCGAACTGACCATTGATTGGGGAGAGGAAGGACAAGCCATGGTGATTGGTTCAATTAGACTGGCAGTTAGGGTGAGTGACAGCTGTCAAGGAGATAAGGATGACATGCCATGTTTTCAGGTTGTGTCTGTGTACCAACATATTCATATTTGTGTGTGTGTGTGTGTGCGTGTGTGCGTGTGTGTGTGTGTGTTTGTGTGTGTGTGTGTGTGTGTGATTCAGGACTACTCTATTCCCCGTATAGACCTGTTCCCTGAGATGGAGGGGCATGGAATGCACACGGCATACCACGGCGTGACGCCTCAGTTGGCTTCCTATGGAATCCCACAATGCACAGGGTCCATCAAAGTGCACAGTGGCGTGTAAGTACACATTCCTGTGCGTGGGTGTGTTTGGGTGTGTCCCTGTGTAGGGTTCCCTCTGTACTGCTCCTCTCTCTCTCTCTCTCTCTCTCTCTCTCTCTCTCTCTACTTATCTGCGTGTGTGTGGGAGGTTAGGTGGGTGGGTGGGTGTGTTTGGGTGTGTCTCAATGTAGGTTTCTGTCTATGCTAGCCCCCTCTTCTTCTACCTCTATCTCTCTCCCTCCCTGTGTGTGTGTGTGTGTGTGTGTGTGTGTGTGTATGTGTGTTTGTGTGATCTTTGTGTATATGTGTGTATGTATGTTTAACCTTTAGCCTCCATACTTGCATGCAAATGATAATGATTACAGTATTTAGATAATGATTACCTTCAATACAAGACAGGAGGAGTTTGTTGACAAAATATACTCTCCCACTCCCTCTTCTCTTTCAGTTTCTACCTCTCTCTCTCTCTCTCTCACTTTAAAGGCCTTTTTCTCTATCTCTCTCTCTTTTCTCTCTCTCTGTCTCTCTCTGTCCATCCTCTCCTCTCTAACCTTTTACTTCTCTCTCTTTCTCTTTCTCCTCTCCTACTCTACGACTCGGTCTCTCTCCCTTTCTCACGCTTTCCCCTCACCGTGTGCTGGAATGTCACACGTGTATGCACATGCCACGAGGGAGGTAAATATGCCGAGGCTGTCAATCACAGCTGTAGAGAGACACAGGGACAGATGGACAGAGGAACAGACCTTTACAGAGCAAGACACACCAGAAACATAGACAGATGTATACAGAGAGACAGATGCATGCAGAGAGACAGACAGACAGACAGGCAGGCAAACAGACAGACAGACAGACAGAGTAACAGACCTTTACAGAGAAAGACACAGATTACCAGAAACATAGACAGATGTATATAGACAGACAGACAGACAGGCAGGCAGATAGGACAAATACAAATAAATACATACAATTCAAATTGGGGCCCTGATTTGAATAATGGGCACAGATCAAAGTTAGTTAATGAGCTAAGTGTCTTGTGCACTAAAGCTATCATGTGGTGTGTGTGCAGGAGCGTTGAGCTGATCCACTGTTGTGTGAGCTTAGGATCTTGCTCATCGTATTACTGTAAAGGTGCCATCAGCTATTCTAAGGGATCTCTAACCTGTAACACTTTTTGTGACATTCAGTGAACATCTCCTCGCTATCCGCTAGCTTGCCAATCTGTGAGTACACATAAAACCCGGTCTTCATGCACAGCCCTGGCTCTGTGAACTTGAATCAAACAAAGTGGAGCAAGCCTGTCTCCCAGCCAATCACTGAAGGAGGGGGTTTGGGGAGATGATTGGTGAGCTGACGGTACCTTTGAATTAGCAATATTTAGCCAGATTGTTAAATCCATAGGGTTTTAGAGCGTGAGACTTCAGTGAGTGTGTATGTGTGTGCATGTGTGTTGTACATGAGTGTGTTATTTCTACAAGTATTTCTGCACACACACACACACACACACACACACACACACACACACACACATACAAGAAAACACACACATTCAAACGTGTAAAGTGAGTAAGCACTTCTTTCCTTGAAATGTAGGAGAAATGTAGGAATGTCTTTGAGGCTTGGCATGTGCAGTCTGGCAGAAAGTTCCAGCACAATTTAATTTCCTCAAGCCAAACCCTCACCCACATGAACTGTCATGGCATGCATAAATAATGCATGGTATGGTATGGTGTTTTGACAGTGTGTGTGTGTGTGTGTGTGTGTGTGTGTGTGTGTGTGTGTGAGCATGTGAGAGAAGAGTGTTGTTGAACTCAACAGACTGTGGCACTGTAAGAGAACTGGCTCTTCCTTTAAATGCCACCCACAGCCTGGCAGCAGCTCTGTTCCCTG
>NC_063196.1:5924140-5926640 GCF_017589495.1 Alosa alosa
ATCCTATGGCAGGTGTTAGGGCCACCTGGACCAACTGCCAGTCTCAGGCTTTAAGCATACAAACTGGCCCTATTAAGACTACACATCCTGTTCAACTGCTTCCTCTGCCAAAAACTGTTTCAAAATAAAAGTCCTCACTACAATATTTCACTGTTAAACAATTTAACCCTTTAAACTACTGAACCTTTTAACTGTTCAGCCATTGTAACTGTTACTTGTCATCAACTATGACTCCTACCCACTGGAGCTAGTTAGCTAAGTTGGCTAAGTCACATGGTTAGCATGCTAGCATGCTAGTTACCATTTTTAGCAAAACTGCTTAAAATGATTAGCTAAGTTAGCTAAGTCACATGGTTAGCATAGTTAGCATGCTAACATGTTAGCATCTTAGTTAAGATTTTAGCAAAACTGCTAAAAGGATTAGCTAAGTTAGCTAAGTCACATGGTTAAGATTAAGATGCTAGCATCTTGGTTACCATTTTTAGCAAAACTGCTTAAAATTATTAGCTAAGTTAGCTAAGTCACATGGTTAAAAATATAAGATGCTAACACGTTATCTTGGATAAGATTTTAGCAAAACTGCTTAAAATGATTAGCATGCTAAGTAACATGGTTAAAGATATTTAGCATGTTAGCATGCTAGTTAGCATAACTGCTTAAAATAATTAGTTAAGTCAACTAAATGCGTGGTTAAGATTTTACATTGTTAAGCGTAGTTATAGTTAGCATAACTGCTAAAAATAATTAGCTAAGTTAGCTAAGTCACATGGTTAGCATACTTAGCATTTTAACATTGTTAGCATGCTAGTTAGCATAGTAACTTGGTTAACATTATTATCTTTGTTAATATAGTTAGCATAACTGCTAGCAAACATTAGAGCCATTCCAAGTGTCAGTTATCGTCAACTATCTACCTAAATAATTTAACCATTTAAACTATCCACTTATTTAACCGTTCAATCATTCCAACTATATTAAACCTTATCTACCAAGTAAATTATTTACCTATATAAAATATCCACCTATTTAACTGTTGAGTCATTCCAACTATATTAAACCTCATCTACCTAGCAACCACTAAACTGGCCCTATTAAGACTACACACCCTATGCAACTGCTTCCTCTGCCAAAAACTGTTTCAAAATAAAAGTCCTCACTATAATATTTCACTGTTAAACAATTTAACCCTTTAAACTACTGAACTTTTTAACTGTTCAGCCATTGTAACTGTTACTTGTCATCAACTATGACTCCTACCCACTGTAGCTAGTTAGCTAAGTAACATGGTTAGCATAGTTAGCATGTTAACATGCTAGTTAGCATAGTTAGCATAACTGCTAAAAATTATTAGCTAAGTTAGCTAAGTCCCATGGTTAGCATACTTAGCATTTTAACATTGTTAGCATGCTAGTTAGCATAGTAACTTGGTTAACATTATTATCTTTGTTAACATAGTTAGCATAACTGCTAGCAAACATTAGAGCCATTCCAAGTGTCAGTTATCGTCAACTATCTACCTAAATGATTTAACCATTTAAACTATCCACTTATTTAACTGTTCAGTCATTCCAACTATATTAAACCTCATCTACCTAGCAACCAATAGAGTTTGTTTTTACTCGGTATGATATTTTACATCATATTTTTGCATTTTCATGCACTGTATTTCCTTCAGGAAATGCTTTTCTAGTTTAGGCTCCGAGTTTAGTTTTGTTTGTAACCACCACATGAAATTATCATGTGTGTACAGCACACTGTGTTCACTGGTCCATTTTTGGCATCGCTACGAGAAGGAATATAGTTTTGGCTTGAGGTTGACTGAAATGCTCAGGCTCATGTTATGCTTCTTAAAGACACAGTATTGTGCCCTGCTTGTTGTCAGTAAGTTAGAAAACAAGCATTCCAGTTCTTTTAATGTATATGTCTTTTCTCTTGGTCTTTTCTCTCGCTTTTGTGTGTCTTCTGAATAACATCATTGTTCTTGGATGAATGAAAGTACTCTAAAAACAAGAATTTAACCTTTAAATGTTTAGTGGTTTGGCTCGCAAACACATAATATGTGGTTTAGAAACGATTTACTCATTGAATAAAACTGTGCTTCTGATTAGTTCTGATTGGTTTCTACTCTTGCCTTGCTTGCTTCTGATTGGTGTAAATGACCTCTGGTCCCGCCTCCTCTGTTAGGCTCTGCTGTATGAGAAGCCGGGTCTGCAGGGGGCGTGTGTGGAGATACATGAAGAAGTGCTGGATGTTAGCAAGGGACACGAGCCCCCACACACACCCCTGAACCCCCACATACGCACACACACCAACTCCGACACACTCAAGACAGTGGGATCCATGAAAATTCTCAGTGGCCTGTAAGTATCATGTAATCATCTGTGAATAAACAAAATATGGGTTGGAAAGTCTTTATAATGTACATTAATGTGCATCTGTGAACTTAACATCTAAAATATCTTCATCAAAATATGACCACGCACACACACACACACACACA
>NC_063196.1:5931640-5944140 GCF_017589495.1 Alosa alosa
CCCTTCTCCTCTTCTCTTCTCTTCTCTCCTCTTCTCTTCTCTTCTCTCCTCTCTTCCCTCTTCTCTTCTCTTCTCTCCTCTTCTCTTCTCTTCTCTTCTCTTCTCCTCTTCTCTTCTCTTCTCTTCTCTTCTCTTCTCTTCTCTTCTCTTCTCTCCTCTTCTCTTCTCTTCTCTCCTCTCCTCTCCTCTTCAAAGTGCTTTACTGACATTGCAAATAAAACATTTGTATTGCCAATGCAGCTGTACAAAGGACTCCAATGCATATGATGAGTCCTTGTGTCATTGTGTACGGATAAGACAGTCAAATTGCTGTTGCAAAAGTCATGTTGTCAATTTAACAGTGTACTGTAATTTGTTGACAGACCATGTCATTGCGATACAGAAAGGAATAGACAGCACTGCATAGCACAAAGGAAAAATAAACAACAAAAAAAGTAAAAATGTTAAAAAAAAAAGTAGAAATGTGAACATAGGACAATCTCCTTAGGTACTGTACATGCAGTGCTGTCTGTTGGGCCACAAATTCTCATCCACATCACAACGGACATATTATGAAAACTTGAATCAATTTACATTTAAAAACTTATGCTATGAACTAATGCCTAAATGCTGTGGGGGTGAGACTATTTAACAGAGACCCATTATAATACATGTTGATCAACAGGACATAAGCAATTGATAATGTAGGAAACAGTAGAGAATTGTACATAATCATTTGCATGGATGTACCAAAGCATTTGCTTTGCAACTTGTTTAAAGGAATGAGAAACTGCTTTTTGATGTGCACAAGTGACACAATGATGTGAAGACTGAACAGGTAGTTTTGAGAATTTCAATTCTGATCTGTGAAATGTACCAAAGCGACTGTAATACAACTGTAATAAAAGAGTGTTGAAAACCCCTCCCTCTACCTCTCTCCCTACCTCCCTCTCTTTCTCACTCTACAGGAGTTCTCTCTTCCCTCCATCATTCTGTGTGAGCGTGCAGACCTGAGGGGGAGGAGGGTGGTTCTAACGGCCGCTTCCATCAACCTGCAGCTCACCGGAGGCTGCAGCAGAACACAATCTGTCATGGTGCAGGGAGGCATGTGAGTACTTAATGACTTACATTTACACAAGTGCGCGCGCACACACACACACACACACACACACACACACACACACACACACACACACACACACACACACACACACACACACACACAATCCTTGCATTTCACTCCAGCAGTCATTTAGAAAGGTCACTTCACATATTTTTTTTTTACATGTTGAAATGTTGAACATTAACCCAAAGCATGCTAACACACACACACACACACACACACACACACACACACATTTCAGGCATGCGTATGCACACATTACACGTTATGCTCCCACACAGGCAGTCAAGATCTCCTCATTTCAAAGGTTAAGTGCTATTAGCCTAATCCGTGTGAAATGCCACAACACAATAAACCTTTATTGTGTCAGTTGGAAGGTGCAGTTTGTGCTTTTGTGTGATTGAGACTCCAGGGCTGCTGCAGGTGTTGCTGGGAACATTTTTTTATGTATTTATAGTTTAGTTTTTAGAAGAGTGTCTACACAACAGTCTAAAGCTAAATGAATTTCATACTTGCATGTTTAGAACACTTCAGTTATGTGCCCAGTCTAGCCTCCCTGTTACTCCTTGAGAGAGAGAGAGAGAGAGAGAGAGAGAGAGAGATTTGTCAGACAAATACAGTGATAGAGACAGTGAACTAGGGAGCAGAAGACAGATGGAGGATTTGTCCTTTTGGGGAATTTGCAAAGTCAACAGATTCTTAGCCACTGTATATGTTTGATCATTGTCAGGGAAACAGTAGAACACCATATCATCATCATACACACATTCACAAACACACACTCACACACACATACTGTACACACACACACACACACACACACACACACACACACATACACACACACACACACACACACACACACACACACACAGACTTTTGGTGTAGTTGATAGGGACCTGTGGTGAGTTCTCATAGCTGGTGCAAATTTCACACACGTTTGCCATCTTTCCACTTCACAACAAGGAGTGTATGTGTGTGTGTGTGTGCACGTGTATGTGGGGGGCATGGTGAGAGAGAGAGGGGGGGGGGGGGTTGTTTGTATGAACATGACTGATGACTGAGTGTGTATTATTTAGATCCGAATTATAAGTTGTGCATTGATTGGTCCTGACTTTGATTGACAGGTGGGTGCTATATGAGGGCGTGAACTTCCGTGGGGCACAGGTTCTGCTCAGACCGGGCTTAGTCCCAGATTGGCCCAAACTCACCCGCTGGCAGCGAATCGGATCACTCCGTCCTCTCATGCAGGTAACACAGGTTCTTGGCCCAGAGAATGATTAGGCTTTCAAAACCAGTGAGCAAGAAGTCAGTCAAACATCTCTTTTTGTGTGTGTGTGTGTGTTCACATATGTGTTTGTGCAGTTTTTTAAGGTTGCCAACCGTCCCGTATTGTGCGGGACATCCCGTGTTTTGGGTGATTTTGATTTGTCCCGTCAGGGACAGCTCCAGTCCCGATTTTCAGTCCCAGCTCAGCGGCCTTGTTACTGTAGCTAGACTACTGTACTGTAAAGTGTTCAGTGCCGCCGCAACCACGCGCATCTCGCACTGTGCGCACGACACCAAGGGACAGAGGGGCACTTTACTGCAAACTGCTTTTCACACTTGATTACAATGTCAAAATGCAGCAACAGCATCTTACATAACGATGATACTTTTTGGGTCCTCTCAGTCTCCATTAGCCTATGCACCAGATCTAACTTGAACGTTATGCTACTCGTTTTAATTGGGAACGAGAGGGAGAGAGGGTGGAAGTTTCCAGCTGGCTTGTCATTGTTGGTAATTGATTTCACCTTTTTAATATAAGAAACTTTTAAAAGGAAATCATGAGAACAACAAAAACAACGTGAGGATATTGCGGAGTTATCTGGTTCACACTAGGCTAGCCTACTGACCATTTATAAAATGTGAGGGCACTTTGAAATAGGCTGCAGGCACTGTGATTTGGACTGTAATAGAATATGAAGAGTGGTCTTTGCCTTTGTGTAATGGAATTGAATTGGTGAGTCTTGAAGTCTTCAATAATCCGTTTCCCTTAAACTAAGCATTTAGCCTACATGAATAGGCTATGCCAATTGAAACACTTTCCACTCAGATAGCTAGGTGGCTATTGGTTCATAATTTACTTTTAATTGCAAACAGAAAATATCAAGCTAGCATCATTACATGCTGCTATTTCCACAAGAATGAAGGTTGTTTATACCAACTTAATATACTTATCATTGTTAATAAATGTGGGACAAACAATGTTCAATGTTAGAGTTTGTGGACGACCAGCCATAGGCTATATTTGAATGGAGCTGGCAAAATATTATGAATACCGTGTAGACAATGCTCTTAAAGTGACCATCAGCATGAAATCGGTAGTATTTCTTAAGAAGTGTATAAAATAAAAACAAAATTACTTTGTCATTATTACCATTTGAATTGTGTGTATATATATATATATATATATATATATATATATATATATATATATATATATATATATATATATATAATAATTATTTTTATTTATTTATTTATTTATTTATTTATTTATTTATTTATTTATTTATTTATTTAATTATTTTTTTTGGGGGGGGGGGGGTCCCGCATTGGAAGTGAAGTGTCCCTCATTTGGGGTTAAGGAAGTTGGCAACCCTAAGTGTTTCCCATACATTGACTTATTTGTGGCGGCCCACCACAATATCAACATTGACCACCACACAATGATTTTCCAGGTTGTACTAAATTGTGCTCAAATCTTGTTAGCATCATAACCACGCTGCGCATTCAAGTTAATTCTGCAAACCTACCACCACAAATAGAATTCAGTTCTGTGGGAAACACTGCTGTGGGTGTATCCATGTTTTATTCATGTTTTGTTGTTGTTTTGTGTGTGTGTGTGTGTGAGAGCAGAAGCCTGTGAACTTCCGCCTGAGGAACCACGAGACAGGTCACTTCTTGTCAATCACAGGAGCCCTGGAGGACATCAAGCTGATGCGTATCCAGGCAACAGCAGAGACAGGCAGAGCCGAGCAGGTCTGGGCCTATCAGGACGGCCAACTGCAGTGCAAGGTAAAGCAACCATGACAACCAGGTGTCAAAGGGTGGGTGAGGAGGGAATTTGTGTCGAGATGTGTATTTGTGTGTCCTGCCACCTCTTAATTAACCTGACTCTGCCAGATGGATGCTTCGCATTTGCTCTGCATGTCCATCTGGGAACTTTCGTTGGAGAACATTTGGGAAGGGGCGAGAATACTGGTTAGCTGATTGGATAAACCATCTGTCTATCACCACCTATGTTGGTTATCCACGGGCCAAATCAACCAATCAGATGAACAAAGTGTTCTACTAATGCCTTCATTTAACATAAGTTAGGTAACATGACTAACATTAACGTTTTTAAACTTACCATTTGTATGTTACATGAACCTCATCAACGACAATCCCCACCAAGTTTTCACGGTACACTTCTGAAGAAAGCATATTCCTCCATTTCTCGTTAAGTAGGCCTAACCAAGATTCAGGGCTACTGAACGCCGATTGGAATCAGCCATGGAGGATGTCTGTGTCGTTCATTCCATTCATTTTCTATTCTATTCTATTCTATCTCTCACTTCAACACACACACACACACACGTTATACTATCTCTCACACATACATACCCACACCATAACACACACACAGACTCAGATGTTGGAGGACTGCTGTGTGGAGCCCTTGGGCAGTCTGGTCCGGCCGGGAGCTCGTCTGTGTATGACTGCAGAGAAAGGCAAACCAGACCAGCTGTGGAACATCACCCCAGAGGGCCTGATCCGCAGCAACGTCAGCCCTGACCTCGTGTTTGAGGTCAAAGGTCAGTGGGGACACTAGTGTTACAGTTTGTGTGTGAGAGAGAGAGTTACTGAGTGATGCTTTCACAAAAGTTCTTTGATTTCAGAGATTCTTTGTCTTTTATCCTGGTTTGCTGTGACTTGGGTTAAAGATGACCATTTCTCGCTGTACATTTTAAATCGGACAGAAATGTTTTTAATGAGCTGTTTTACTATGAGGCCCTGCTCGGTGAGACTGCTCTTCTGACTGCCAGGACGTTTTGATTGGTGCAGGGAAAGGAGGCGTGTAGATGAGCCATGGCTCTGTGAGCAATAGGCCGTCAGCTCCCTCTAGCGGTGTTTAAAACGGTGGCACGCCCGGGGAATAATCGAGTACCTACAAGTGGACAGGGTTGAATGTATGAATGTTGTTGATTTGTTGGTTTCAGGAAGAACATGACTGGTTTAAATCTTGATTCGTGATTCATTAGTTTTTATTTGTCTCTTCACACTTTATAGTACATAGACCTAGTCATAATGATGTGAAATATGATGATTAACCAGGTAGATTGGTACTGAACACTAGGATTCCATTGAAGGTTATACAAATGTAACCTTCTGTGTTGCCAAACATTACTACACTTCAACACTATAGATCCATGGCAACAAGGAGCATATAACATGACCTATTAGCCTTTGCTGTGTCTTTTATTAGATGGTTTCTTTTTAATCCCCCTTTCTCCTTGTTCTGTCTTCAGGAGGAGAGCAGTACGACAAACATCATGTGGTTCTCAATGCGTTCAACCAGAGCAAGCTGAACCAGAGATGGAGTCTGGAGTTTGTGTGAGCGGTGTGGGGTGATATCCACTAGCCTCTGTGGTCTCTGGGGTGCAGCTGCACGGGGAGGACCCACAGCTGCTCACGCACAGGATCACAGGGCTCAGTGCTGCAGCTGCACCACAGGACCTATAGACTCAGTCATGCAGCTGCGCCCTGGGACCCATGAGCTCAGTCGTGCAGCTGCACCATGGGACCCATGGTCCCTGTCATGCAGCTGCACCATGAGGCCCACAGCGCAGAAAGATGCGGTGCTGTATTATGCACTCACCAACCTTTCATTCAAATACCTCACGTTGTAACTGTGTACATAGCAGCAATAGAAGTGGACCGGACTGCTCAGGAAAATGACTGTTTTGCTGCTTCTAATGCAAGCTGGATGGAGTTGAACATCTCATGCACATGATCTTGTACAGTAACTGGCTTGTGATGTTGTGACTGGCCTTCTTTATCCAAACAATTGCTAGTAAATATCAACAGGCCTTTGGTCTTTACTCCCTCAGAACTGAACTTGTTTTTCTTACACCATAGGGACTTTAAGGGAATATTTTTTAATTGATATAAGGTCATACTGTAAGGCATCTGTTCCTTCGAAGCATATGACACACACACACACCCCACTGTCCAAGACCAGGAAGAGATTGGTCTTTTCCCACCATGCAGGATGAAGGACAAAAGGGAGAAACTGAACTTCACACTAACCTCTCATTACCTCTTCTCTCCTACACACACACACACACACACACACACACACACACACACACACACACACACACACACACACACACAAGAACACAAGAAACACAAAAGTGGGAGTGCGTGTGAGATGACAGTTTATTGCTTAAGGCAAACATGAACACACACACCGAGTCAGCCATAATGTGGTCCCTCCATCACAGAGGTAAATAAGGCTGTTGTGTCTGGTCATATTCCATGAAAGCCTTCGAAAAAAATACAGTTTGAGGTAGGCAGAGTGTGTGTGTGTGTGTGAGCACATCCAACAGAAAGAGTGAAAGCACAAGCCCCTAAACAAAGCCACACCACACAAAACAGCCATGTCAGAGTGATAGTTCACACACTATTTGAGACAAGAGAAGAGCGATGTTTGTTTGTGTGTGTGTCCGACAGCATGAACCCAATGCCCAGAGCTATCCCAACCCCCTTCTCAAAAGCACCTGTTTTACACAGCCTCGTGTGTGTGTGATAGAGAGAGAAAAAAAAACATTAAATGTTGCAAGGTTCCTCACATTACAAAGCTTTCATATCATTTGCACATTGTGTCAACACCGAAACCCGCTGTTGTAGTTCACTTTACGTTGTCGGTGTGTGTGTATGTGAGAGTGTGTGTGTGTGATAGAGAGAGAAAAAAAAAAACATTAAATGTTGCAAGCTTCCTCACATTACAAAGCTTTCATATCATTTGCACATTGTGAAAACACCGAAACCCGCTGTTGTAGTTCCCTTTACGTTGTCGGTGTGTGTGTATGTGAGAGTGTGTGTGTGTGTGTGAGAGAGAGAGTTCCCACTCTCACTCTCTCTGAGTGGCCTGTTGGCTATCTGCGGCCTGTGTCAACAGTCTCAGTCATCTGGGTGCCCACTGCAGCCTGTGCCGCTGAGCCCTGTGCCATCTCTGCAGCCTGTGCCATGTCTGCAGCCTGTGCTGCCATCTCTGCAGCCTGTGCCACTGAGCCCTGTGCCATCTCTGCAGCCTGTGCCACTGAGCCCTGTGCCATCTCTGCAGCCTTTGCTGCCATCTCTGCAGCCTGTGCCACTGAGCCCTGTGCCATCTCTGCAGCCTGTGCCACTGAGCCCTGTGCTATCTCTACAGCCTGTGCCACTGAGCCCTGTGCCATCTCTGCTATCTCTACAGCCTGTGCCACTGAGCCCTGTGCTATCTCTTCAGACTCTGCCTCTATGCCCTGTGCCATCTCTGCAGACTCTGCCTCTGCCTGTGCCATCTCTGCAGACTCTGTGACTGTTCCCTGTGCCATCTCTGCAGACTCTGCCTCTATGCACTGTGCCCCTGGATGCTCAGACCCCTCAGCGAATGCAGGTCCAGTCTCCACACGGCCTTCCTCCACGGCCTCCACGGTCAGTCCCTCCACCGTCATTACACCCGCCACCATTACAGGTGATGGGGTGTGTGTTTGGGTGGCGTGGGTCTTCTCCTCTGCCACAGGTGAAGCCGTGGGTTTGGCAGTGTGTGTGTGAGGTACGTCTGTGTCGTGTGTCGTGGTGGTCAGGGTGTGGCCGTCAGTGTGTCTGGTAGAGGAGGAAGATTCAGCTTCCTCGGTCGCTACGGTGATGACGGTTTTTCCCCGTGCTTGGCCAGTCTCAACCTCCTGTGCCATCTCTGCAGCCTGTGCCACTGAGCCCTGTGCCATCTCTACAGCCTGTGCCACTGAGCCCTGTGCCACTGCTATCTCTACAGCCTGTGCCACTGAGCCCTGTGCTATCTCTTCAGACTCTGCCTCTATGCCCTGTGCCCTCTGCAGACTCTGCCTCTGCCTGTGCCATCCTGCAGACTCTGTGACTGTTCCCTGTGGTCTGCAGACTCTGCCTCATGCACTGTGCCCTGGATGCTCCAGACCCCTCAGCGAATGCAGGTCCAGTCTCCTCCACGGCCTTCCTCCACGGCCTCCATGGGGTCAGTCCCTCCAGAAGGCCTCGGGGACCTGGGACAGGTGGTGGGGTGTGTGTCGACAACGGTGGGTCTTCTCTGAGGACACAGATGGGACATACAGTACAGGAGTTAATGCGTCTACACACACATTCATATAACATCTCCCCGCGGCTTGGCCAGTCACCTTCCAGAACGGGACCTGGGAGAACGGTAGGTACACGAGGACACAGATGGGACATACAGTACAGGAGTTAATGCATACACACACATTCATATAACATCTACATACATACATACATACATACAGACAGTTAATTTATTACACACACATTCATATAACATCTACATACATACATACATACATACAGACAGACATACACACACACACACACCTCCCTCCCACACACACACACACATATATTTTTTTGATGCTGAACCAAATCCCTAAACAAAGGCACTAATATGGTCTCCTCTACACAAACTGATGGAGTTGGAGCGACTACGTCACATTTGGGTAGCAGTGGCCATTTTACCGGTAAGCTAAAGGAAGATACAGCAATTACTTATGGGAACACAGTTAGCATCAAGAGGAGATAAGAAAACAAATGGATCGTGCTATGAGCAACTGTGAGCAAGTCATGCCTACCCCATTGAATGACAATTCTTAGTGATTTGATACACAATATGGACTTCTTTACACAAACTAATATGCTCTTAACACAAAGTAATATGGACTCCTCTACACAATATAATATGAACACTAGACCACCCCAAAAAAAAGTAAAAAAACAAAAATAGTCTTGATCTGCACAGCATTGGGGGTGGGGGGCTGTCGAAAATACTGACTAGATCCAAATTGTTCGGGAAAGGGATGCAGTAGTAGGATAGAGTGGGTGGATGTGTGTTTAGCTCATAGTTGTGTGTGTGTGTGTGTGTGTCAGAGAGGGGTGGGCCAGAGAGGGTGAGTATTTAAAAGTGATGAGTTTGGGGAATTCGACGAGCTGTGAGTAGCTCTGCTCAGGGACATGACACACACACACACACTCCAGGCCTGTCAGCGTCTGTCTGTACTGAATGGGAACCCTGGCATCGTCACGGAAACCAGGGCGGGATGGCATCCGGCCGCACGCACGAGGGTATGAGTAGAGCTAAAGCACAGACAAAGAGAGGATTACACACACACACACACACACAAATGTACTCACTCACTCATACAGTATAATCACTTGTTGACTCACTTAAACACTATGTCACACACTCAAACATTCTCCATCACATTTAAATACACACTCTCTCACACACACACACACACACACACCCACCCACCCGTGCGCTCGAGCAAGCGCACACACAGTAAAACGAACAGCATTTGATGTTTATAATGTACACACACCTTCAACCATACCACACAGGCAACCACACAGACACACACACATCCATAAGCCTTGTGACAAAGCGTGAGATTATGTGCTTCACTCAACACATACCAGAATGTGGTCTTTGGGCTTCTGTGTGTGTGTGTGTGTGTGTGTGTGTGTGTGTGTGTGTGTGTGTGTGTGTGTTTCAGTATATATGCAGGCCTGGAGTGTGAGTGTGTGTGCATATTCAGTATAGCGCTACACTAAACAGTACCATGTACACAACTCAGTGAGTGAGGACAAGTGTCAGAAGTTTTTGTGCTTCTACAGCAATCACATAACAATTAATTTCCTTTACAGAGTTAGGATCTGTATATGTTTATGCCGATTGTTATCATGCCGATTTGGTATTGTTATTATTCTGTTAAAACTATGCAGGCTATATAACCACTTTAAACTGTAAACGTTTTAATGATAATGTTTGTTGTTATTATTGTATGTTGCTTTGGACAAACGTGTCTGCCATGAAATCCAACATAAGAGATAAAGTGAGACTTGACCTAGCACTGTCTGGTCATCCTAGCTCAACGCGTTTCATGAACGACAAGCCAGGATGAGTAGGAGCGACTAAGTCAAGCCAGGTGTAAGTAATTCCGGATGTGTGCTCGTTTTCATCTTTTCTCCAAAGAACTCAAGGCTGGAACGAGAAAGACACAGAAAATAACAAGAGCTTATGATAAAACCTAACAAGTAAACAACAGCTTATGATAAAACCTAACAAGTAAACAACAGCGTATGATAAAACCGAACAAGGAAGTGAAATATGTCCTTTTTGAATGGGGGAACACGGCAGTTTTCATAAAACAGAAAGAGTAGGCGTGGTAGACCAACTGAATGCACAATTAAGTATGCACCTATGTGTGAGTACTTCCTCATCAAGCACGCAACGTTATTATCCTATTGAGGAGTACGGTCACAAATAAGTGATTAGAATGTTCTTGAACCGAGAGTATCGCACTATGATGTGACAATTACCCAGTCTATTTTCCCCATAGACTGTATAAAGAACACTGAAATTATAGTTCGTTGGGGTAGAATTCTAGAAGGAACAAGGAAAATAATTCACTCCTCAACAGGTTAAGAAAAGAGCATGACTTACATCATCTTTATCACTGAATTAATTGAAAAACCTTTGAATAGATGCCCTCCGTTTCCAATCGACTACTGCCGGCTATTCATCAAACATCTATCAATAAAATAAGCAATTACCATTTGGCATTATGTAGACTATTTGTGGTGTTTTGCAAGCAAATAAATATAGTGTACATACATGGAATAAAGTTCTTAAACAATATGTGGAGACCTGACCGGAGTGACAGCTGGCTAAACCAGTAAGACAACATAATTAACATTACAATTAACTAAGCCTGGTTGTTAGCCTGGTCAGGACGATTTTATTCACGCTGCTAGGCAGCCTGGATTCCATGGACTTCGTTTTCACCTCAACAAAGGAACCAATCACAGAACAGAGGGGGGGACAGCAAGACGAGGACGACACACCGAAGCGGTTATGAGCTACGTACAGACGCATTTGATAGACATTCGTAGCGCCCAATAAACGGCTCTGGGCATTTGTAAACCACGTTTCAAATATGAGAAAACGAGTGTGTAGTTCCCAGACCCCATCTCAATGAGATGAGGTTTGGCGTTAGCCAGGCTAGACCAGGCTAGCTGCATAGAATAAATCTCCATGGTAACTTATGTGCCATTACTTTTATGAAACCAAGTCAAGGCTAAATTCAGCCAGTATGACCAAAAAATCCCAGATTAATGCCTTATCTAAATTTGTGAAAAGCCCCTCAGAAATGTAACCATAACAAAAATATACACACACACACACACACACACACACACACAAACAAACTGGTAAAATAGGACTCTTTCCAGAATTTGTCTGAGTTCTGAGCGAGGCTGTTTAGTGTGTACATCACTGTTATCATGTCACGTCCAGCAGGCTAGCCCTCCCGCTAGCGCTTATCATGTCCACACCAGTGATAGCCAGACAGACTCCACTGCCCTGCCCTGCCCAACACGACCCCAGCTTCAGCCTGCATGGTTTCCCATTCTGCACCTCTCTCACTGGAAGCACATTTCAGCAGTGAGCCATAAGCTGAATCAGGAGTGTGTGTGTGTGTGTGTGTGTGTGTGTGTGTGTGTGTGTGTGTGTGTGTGTGTGTGTGTGTGTGTGTGTGTGTGTGTGTTCTCGCGTTTTTCTTACTGTTCTTTAGAAGGTAGAATATTTCCCTAAAATCCTCCAATATCTTTTTACGGTTGATATCATCCTTTGCATTTAAGCCGCTACACTTTGCATGCCAAATGTTCTTCCTATTTAATCAGTGTCGGTCAGCTTTTGCCTCAGTAAACACCAGTTTAGTCATGGGTCCAGTCAGGGTTGGCATCGCACAGAGAAATGGAAAGCAGTATGCAGATGTACGTGCATGTGTGTGTGTGTGTGTGTGTGTGTGTGTGTGTGTGTGTGTGTGTGTGTGTGTGTGTACCTTTCCTGATGAGACCAGTTGACCAATTCGATCCAGTGCCACTCCATCAGGCACATAAAAGGCCCAACGGTAAAAAACACCATTTACCAAGCTCTGGAGGAGAGGGAGAGAGAGAGAGAGAGAGAGAGAGAGAGAGATTTAAAGCAGCATTGTAGAGTTCTGGTATAAAACTAGCTAGCTACCTAACAAATACAGGTGGAACATTGCAAGCTCTACCAACGGCC
>NC_063196.1:5946640-5986640 GCF_017589495.1 Alosa alosa
TGCACAATGGGTATGTGTGGGTATATAATAACACTCGCTCATACAACATTGCACAATGGGTATGTGTGTGTATATAATAACAGTACATTTTATTTATAATGTGTGCACTGCATAAGGAATGTGTGTGTGTGTGTGTGTGTGTGTGTGTGTGTGTGTGTGTGTGTGTGTGTGTGTGTGTGTGTATGTACTGCATAAGGAATGTGTGTGTAACTTACGTCACTACCATTCAGGAGAACACACTCTGCAAAACTGCCTTGCTGCCATGGAGGAATCGATGCCCATACCTGCAAAGCATCCACGCACACACGCACACACACACCCACACACACACACACACCTGCTTGCTCAACAATGCAAAGGTTCAAGTGAAGCAAGAGAGAAGCTCTAAGTAGTTTGTTATATTATCATGGGCAGTCAAAGTGAATATTTCCAGTCAGAATATTCAAACTAACAAACAAACCGAAATGGAAGAGAATCGTGTCACTTTACAGTCTCTACTCAACCACCTCTTCACTGAGCAGAGACAAAGCCTTTCCCTTCTCCATTTCACCCAGACATCTGCACACTAAAGTGTGTGTGTTTATGAAGATGTGTGCATTTGTACTATTGTACTATGTGCACTTGTGTGCATGCCTGTGTGTGTGCCTGTGTGTGTGTGGGTCAAAAGTTTTAGAACACCCCAAATTTTTGAGACTGTGCTGGCCACTCCCTGTTTTCAAGCTTACCATCTTGTTTTTTTCCCAAGGGTAGTTCTGGCATAGCTTGGACTTATGTTTTGGGTCATTATCTTGCTGTAGGATGAACCCCTGACTAACTAGGCGCATACCAGCCAGGGGGCAGCCTTGGCCTACTGGTTAGTGCGTCAGACTTGTAACCGGAGGGTTGCCTGTTCGAACCCCGACCAGTAGGCACGGCTGAAGTGCCCTTGAGCAAGGCACCTAACCCCTCACTGCTCCCCTCGAAGCTGTTTGTTGCAGGCAGCTCACTGCGCCCGGGGATTAGTGTGTGCTTCACCTCACTTTGTGTTCACTGTGTGCTGAGTGTGTTTCACTAATTCACGGATTGGGATAAATGCAGAGACCAAATTTCCCTCACGGGATCAAAAGAGTATATATACTTATACCAGAGGGTCCTGCATGGTGTTGCAGAGTGCTGTGGTGGCCGTTTCGGTTCAGGGTGCCTGTCACTCTGTACAAGTCACCGACCCTGGATCCAGCAAAACAGCCCCAGACCATCACGCTTCCTCCTCCATGTTTGACAGTTGACGTCACACACTGAGGAACCATCCTTTCACCTACTCTACGGCATACAAAATCCTGCATGATGTACCAGAGATTTCAAATTTTGATTCATCAGTCCTTCTTCCAGTCTTCAGTAGTCCACTGGCGGTGTTTCATGGCCCAAGCAAGGCTTTTTTTCTTATTCTGATGTCTTAGCAATGGCTTTCTTGCTAAGTATAAATATATATATATATATATATATATATACACACACTTATACTTAGCAAGTACTTAGTATACTTGCTGCAACTCGACCTGTCAAACCTGCGACTCCCAATCTTCTCTTGACAGTTGAAACTGAGACTTGCTTACTAGGACCACTATTACAGTTTTTCTCAGTCGCTTTGGTACATTTCTCGAATCATCCTTGACATTTACAAAACAGTAAGTGCATTTCTCAAAACAATTCATACAAATAGTAAAACACCATGGATTACCTGCCAAAGCCACTTTCTTGCTCAAAATCCTTAGTTCATCTTTCAAAATTAAATATCTGTGTCAATGAACATGTCAGTGCCATCAGAATGACAAGTCATTGTGGACGGATAAGAAGTCAAATTGCTTAGTCATGTTGTCAATATAACAGTGTACTCCGGAGGGATATTCTGATGTAAACTATGGCTAAAGTTTTGATGACAATTATTGTAAATTGTAGGTTACACCTTAGTGTATGTGGAATTTTGATTGCAAGAGACTGGACAAGATTCACATTTACGCTTTTACTGTTTGTATTGTTATTTGTTGCCAGACCATGTCATTGCAATACAGAAAGGAAAAGACAGCATTGCATAGCACAAAGAAAAAAACAAAAGTAGAAATGGGAACATACAATTTCTTTAGGGAAAACTGTACATGCAGTGCCATAGGTATTACAGTGCAGTCTTCCTACACCTCCTGACGTTCCTGTCTGTTGGGCCACAAATTCGCATCCACATCACAACGAATATCATCTTGCTTGGCATATTATGACAACTTGTTTTGCATGTAAATACTTATTTTGCATGTAAAGACTTATGCTATGAACTAATGCCTAAATGTTGTGGGGGGTGAGACTATTAAACAGAGACCCATTATAATACATTTTGATCAACAAGACATAAGCAATTGATAATGTAGAAAACAGCAGAGAATTGTACATAATCATTTGCATGGATGTACTAAAGCATTTACAACTTGTTCAAAGAAATGAGAAACTGTTTTTTTGATGTGCACAAGTGACACAATGATGTGTAGATTGAACAGGTAGTTTTGAGAATTTCAATTCTGATCTGAGAAATGTACTGTAAGTTGTCCTTGAAAGCAACTGAGGAAAACTGTGAAAGTAACCCCTGAGGCCCCATGGCTGCGTGCCACTGACAGACTGATGTTTCTCGTACAAGGATAGACAGCTAGCCTACGGAGGGTCTCTGAAGACAACCTCAGGAAGTTTACGTTTTGAGGTCGGAGCCAACGTTGACATGCTAACATTTTCGAGATTGCGTGGACACTCTTGACACAGAGTACTTTTGATTCAGACTACGAGAAGTTCAACTCCAGGAGAACGACGGACACTTCAGCCACCTTATCTAGTTTGGAGAAGGACACTGAAGCAGACTGCTAATGACCTCATGACATGTTCTTCTTAATGTTAACTATAACGTTAAACAAGCGAATATGTGGGCTACTCAAGGAAGCAGACAATACTGCTTCAACAGTTTTAATAGGTCTGCAACAAAGTTAGTGTGAAGAGTAAAGGCTGTAGCATAATCTTATGTCACATCTTCGAAACACCTCCTCCTCCGACTACATAAGGATCATAACATACCCTCTGACCTTCGCACTGTCGACCAATAACAGAGCTTCTCAGTTCAGCTAACCAATCGGAATTAAGAGCTCAATAATAACCAGTCTTAAAGAGACAGTGGCCCAGGGCCATTCAGAACAGAATGTGCTTTTCTCTGTCAGCCCACTCAATTTATTTAACAATGAATCGAAAGGTTGGAATAAATGTAACCTACGGCTGAAGAAGTTGTTCAAATGCTGCTGAGCATGTTTAAATGTTTGTGTCAAATTTCTTGTTTGTCTTGGGAAGCAAAAAGGAGGAAGAAAGAAAAGGTTGACAAGAGGAAGAGACAGAGTGTGTGTAAGCTATCTCTCTCGCCGTGTGTAGGTTTGTATGAATCATACTGGCAGGAAGATAGGTCTAGGTCTTAATTCTCTGTAATGGGAACCGAAAACTCTAGTCGTCATCTCACACATCCCATGTGTGTGTGTGTGTGTGTGTGTGTGTGTGTGTGTGTGTGTGTGCATATTAGTGTGACTTAGTGCACTTACATAAGCATAGGCCTACATGTTATACAGACTTTTGCTACAAACTTAACTAAAGGGAGCATATTCCCCTCGGAAAAGTTGTTACATTGGATTCCACGCAATCCTCCACACCCCCATTTACAGGCCTAAGAGACCCATCCTGTGTGTGTGTGTGTGTGTGTGTGTGTGTGTGTGTGCCCTCATTTTCACTGTTTTCTCTGTCCCGCTTTAGATACCCCTCTCTCCCAGTTGGCCCATTAGACTGCATATAACTGGTCTTATTTTCAGCTCTCTTCACTAAAAGAGGACCCACGCTGGCCCCATGTCTGACGAGTCATTTCCCAGTCCTCTTCCTTTTTATTACACACACACACACACACACACACACACACACACACACACACACACACCACAGAAGAGAGAGAAAGAGAGAGATTATTATTATTATTATCTTATTGCCTAGATTCTAAGATTAGTGTCATCCATATGTTGTGTTAGCTTGTGATAGCCCAGAGATCCAGAGAGAAATGCTGTTTTCTGATTGGCTGGCAGGTGTCTATTAATTCTGCATAACACCTATGATGTATTCAGTGAATCACCTCATTATGGCCCCCAAAGGTGCTACTGATGTCATGGACCACAACAAATATGATACATCTGCCTGTGTGGTGTGTGCGTGTGTGTGTGTGTGTGTGTGTTTGAGTGAGTGTGTGTGTGTGTGTGTGTGTGTGTTTGTGTTTGAGTGAGTGAGTGAGTGAGTGAGTGAGTGAGTGAGTGAGTGTGTGTGTGTGTGTGTGTGTGTGTGTGTGTGTGTGTGTGTGTGTGTGTGTGTGTGTGTGTGTGTATACGCTTGAAAAGAGACAACAGCAGTAATACACTGATACTTCTTAGATTAGATTCAACTTTATTGTCATTGTGCAGAGTACAAGTACAGAGACAACGAAATGCAGTTTGCGTCTAACCAGAAGTGCAAAAAAGCAGAAAAAGTGCAATGTGATACACAAAGTATAGACAGGACAAGATATATAGTGCAGTGTAGACAGTAGTATACAGTTGTTTTCAGAAGGTGGTTTACAGTAGTATAAATTAAATATAAGTATGTGCAGTGTATTAACAGTAACCTTATAAGAGCAAAATCAATATGACTATGAACAATGTATGAACAACATGTACAGATATGTGCAATGTAGTGGCAGTACCACTATAGTAGTAGTAAAAACAATATACATATATGCAGAGTATCAACAGAATATATTACAGAAAAACTGAATAACTATGCAGTGTGGTAACAGTACCATTGTAGTGCAGAGACAGAAACATTATAATAGTATTAAGAATAAGTGTATGTGCAGGATGAAGAGCAGTAGAATATGGCTATGTGTAAGTGTATGTATAAATGGACACTATGGATTGGATAGGGTAGTGCAGGCAGTTGTTGGGGCTCAAAAGGCAAGGAGGCATCAGGTGGGGGCGGGGCAGGGGGTGATGGGGGCTTAGTTCGTTGGATGTCACCGGGATGCAGTGCTAGAGTTTAGTAGGGTGACAGCCGCAGGAAAGAAGCTTCCTCTGAACCTGCTGGTTTGGGTGCGGAGAGACCTGTAACGCCTCCTGGAAGGGACTGGGGTGAACAGTCTGTGGTTGGGGTGAGAACAGTCTTTAATGATGCTGCCTATACATAAGCTTGCATCGCTTGCCCTGGATGGCCTCGGATGATGGGGAGTGAGGAACCGGTGATGCATTGGGCAGTTTTCACTACCCTCTGCAGTGCTTTCCGGTCGTGGGCAGAGCAGTTGCCATACCATACTGTGACACAGTTGGTGAGGATGCTCTCAATGGTGCAGCGGTAGAAGTTCACCAGGATCTGAGGAGACAGATGGACCTTCTTTAGTCTCCTCAGAAAGAAGAGACGCTGGTGAGCCTTTTTAATCAGGGTAGAGGTGTTGAGGGTCCGAGAGAGGTCCTCAGAGATGTGGACACCCAGAAACTTGAAGCTGGTGACACGCTCTTCTATAGCTAGGTCTGTTACATTTGCCCTCTGGATTACACTGCTAAAGCTAGTATTTGGTCCTGGACCCCTGGTCAGAATAAAGAGGGAATTGTAATCAGATCTGTCTGTGTGAGTGTTTATCATTTCAAAAGTATTGGGCCGATGTATGTGAATTTTTTAAAGGACTTGAAAGTGAAAGTTTGCCTTTGATTGAGAGGAAGTGAAGTGGGAGAGAGATGGGGGTGGGATCTAGGAATGACATCCTGAGAGAAGAATGCTTGACAACAAGAAAATGCTTGACAATGTGTAGATTTTGCTCTCCGTCTATTTTTGGTTCTGTGAGAAGGTTTCTTCGTGGGCTATCTGGTTCTTCCCACTTAGCTTGAGCTTCTCGTTCTCCCTCTTGGCTCATTAGGCTGTTGTTTAGGAGGGTCCACTAGCTTACCATCAGCCCCAAAAGGCTTGCACTAGATTGTGTGCAGCAGCCTTTCCAAAAATATATAGCTTGCATGGGATCCAGTACATGAGAACTGCCACTAACAGAACTGGTCCAAATAACCTGATCTGTTCCTTACAAACACTGATAGTCTAGTGTGGACTATTGAGTTTAATTGAAGGCGCCAATTTGAGCAAACTGCACAATGATCAAATCCAACTGGTGTTATGATCACAAGCTGAATACATTTTTTCCTTTCACAATCTCTCACAATATTCTATCCTAAGGATAGATAATAGTATATGGTATATAATAGTTGAACAATATAGCACTTCTGTCACCCAAGCATGTTCCACATGATGGGGACTTTTATCTTCTCTAAATGTAAGATAATAACAGCGGAGTTTTATCAAATATAATGTGTGTGTTAATTATTCACATTCACACTCACTATTGAAAATGGATGTAATGTTTCCTCTTTACACGCACTCGAACACACACACACACACACACAGCCCATAGCAAAGAATTCACTGTAGTTCTAATTTGGTCAATGTCATCTGCACTGGAGGGGGAAATTATTACAAGTGCAACAATAGACACGATGGTAATGAATGCCCTTATGCCATTTCCCTATGGGGAAACATTTATATTTTTCCTTTCAGAATGGAGAAGTCACCAGGTAGACCGTTGAATATGGCCAATTATCCATGCTCAGGTTGCAGTTATTACTGGTAATTGCTGTTCTTTTCCTGCTCAAAGAGGTGCATTCAGTTCATTGTTCCAGCTTCTCTCTCTCTCTCTCTCTCTCTCTCTCTGCTGTTCATCATTCATGCTCAGTCGCTGTTGACGTTACACAGGAAGTCATTCATTTAAATGATAAGATCATATCTATTTATTTCCTCCAAACCATCTCTACCCCCACACACACACACACACACCACACACACACACACAAACACTCTTTCAGTCTGTCTTGTTTCTGTTATATCTGAGAGAGACTTCTTACTTTATCATGGTAATATATTTACACATTATCTCTCTCTCTCTTTCTCTCTCTCTCTCTCTCTCTCTCTCTCTCTCTCTCTCTCTCCCTCACACACACACACACACACAAAAACACAGAGTGCATGCACAAACATGTTGTTTGCCGGTTAATTGACTTTGACAAGGAAACATTTTTTTTATTTGTACTATCAGATGTAGTGTATATATATTTCTCAGACCCAGAGACACACATGAACATAATCTCTCTCACACAAACACACACACGCACACTACACACACAGGCATACACAAACACACACAGATATACACACACACTGCATGCACACACGCACACACACACACTGCTTTTGATGTGCCGTTAAATAATCTGACTTATACAAAGCATATACAAGGTCACCAGAATATCCCCGTTTTCATCAGGTATTGTACCTAGTGTGTCGATGAGTGTGTATTGTTGGTGACATGTAGAGAATACATCAAACACACACACACACACACACAAAGAAGAGCAGTAAGTGGAAATTGGGCTTGGCCCACACCAGGCATCAAACCAGGTATACCACCTGTGTTTGTTTGTTTGTTTGTGTGTGTGTGTGTGTGGTGGGCAGGAGGTATTCTCTACCAGTAATTTAGAAGATGATGCTACCTGAACATCACATGACCATTAACGAGAAGCGTACATTACCAACCCCCCCTCATCTCTCTCTCTCTCTCTCTCTCTCTCTCTCTCTCTCTCTCTCTCTCTCACACACACACACACTAGGCTGTTGTGGAGAAAAATGGCCAGCTCTGCGTCAGACTTGATATTCTTCGTTTGACGAAGACGTCACCATCTCAGGAAGCTCCTCCGATGTCCACTTAATTTGTTTCTTGCTTTAATTTTGGAAATTAAAATTTGCCAGCCTCTCGTGGGCGTTCATGACTACTGACAGCTGTTGACAGTTGGCTTTTGCTAATTTGGCAACCCAAATAGGAGGATGCGCTAGCCCATTATTAATACGCTATTCTAGAATTAATCGTTCAAAACATAAACGAAAATTCCAAGAGATTCCGCCCCGTAACTCATTTTTATCATGGGTTTTACAGGGTTTTACGGGTTAGAGTAATGTTGTCAAATAAGCCATTACTTCAATTCATCGTGTTTCCTTACTCTCTGACAACATATGGTGATCATTTTTGGAATGGTTACAGTTTATTTTCCATTATTTCCTACATACTGGACCTTTAAGGTATGTAACTTGACTATAATTTTAACAACCTTTTTATTTTTGTTTATTTGTGAAGTGACCTTTGGTGACATGAAAGGCGCTCTAAATAAAATGTATTATTATTATTAGGTATAATAATAATAATAATAAAAATAATAATAATTATTATAAATGTAAATGTTTTTGTATGTGATGTTGGATAGAGAAATGGATAATAGAAATAATCTGTGTGTTTTTTAATTATGTTTGTGTGTACACTACCGTTCAAAAGTTTGGGGTCACTTAGAAATGTCCTTGTTTTCATCATTAATGTTGTAAATGACTGTTGTAAAAAGAAATGGCTGATCTTAAATGCATAAAATCTACATTGCCCATTATCAGCAACCATTCGTCAAATGTTCCAAAGGTACATTCTGTTTACTAATCGGATATCATTTTAAAAGGCTAACTGAGAAAAAATTGTAGAATGCTTTTGCAATTATGTAAGCACATAATGTAATCTGAAAACTGTTGTCCTGATTAAAAAAACAATGCATCTGATCTCAGCTGGTATTCTGTCTATAATGGAGTGGAATGAACATTTCTAAGTGACCCCAAAGTTTTGATCTCATGTGTTCCAATTGGATGATCATGTTAATTTGCCTACTTTAAAGTTGTCAACAAATATCAGTTGCCCAATATCAAAGGGAACGTGGCAGAACAACAATACTAGGAACACTGGCCAGCAACATTGCTCAGAAAGGTGCCTTGTGTATCATCAGCTTTGGAGGGCACATACACATCACAGTCAAAGTTGTTCCAAAGGTCTACCAAAAACAGGCAAACTTATGTGTGGGTGAGCAAGTAACCATGTGGTTGAGTGAGTGGGTTGGTGTGAGAGAGGGAGTGCATTGTGTATGTGTATGTGTGTGTGTGTGTGAGCAACCTACACCTTACTCATCTTACACTGGATCATCTTCCTGAATCTCAATATTCTGATCACAAGTCTGGGCCAGTCAGCACCAGAGGCTACATTCATTCTTTTGCACTTCTATGATCACATCACCAAGTATTGGTGTTACCAAAAATATTTGGCAGTACTACAAAAATACGCACCTATAAAGTATTTTGATACAAAATACGCAACCCAATAAAATGCAAACTACAAAATACTATTTTGTATTTGAAATACAGTGTCTATAAAAAGTATCCACCCCGTTGGATATTTCCCTTTTACTGCTTTTATGAATGGAATATTGATCAATTTAATTGGGCCTTTTTACAAAAATCCCCTCTTTAATGTCATATTTTAATTTTATTTTAAACATGTATTGTAAATACGGCCCATACCAGCTAAGGGCCATGACAGAGAGGTAGACAGACAGACAGATACGCATGCACACACACACAAACACACACACCTTGATGATTTGTTGATTGATTTGTTTATTTTGCTGGTAAGGAGCTAAAGCTTGACAAAGGCTAACACCTCTGTGGCTCAGTATTCTTATCTAAGGCCCTAAGGCCCTTATCCACTGATAACCACTGCCCCCGCCTCAAGGGGCTAACCCAACTGCCAGGGGTCTTGGTGTGTGTGTTGGGGGGATGACAAGGGAGATGGGATAGTGTGCTGTGTATGTGGGGAGAGGGCAGTGTGCAATATGTGTGTTGGAGAAGCTTCCTCATGAGACAATGTGCTGTGTATTGGGGGGGGGGAGGGACTTCATTGCAAGCAGAGTACTGTATGTAATGTATGTGAGTGATGACAGTGAAGATGTGTGTGTGTGGAGGGGGGTGGAGCAGTGACTGTGTGTGTGTGTGTGTAGTGTGTGTGTGTGGGTAGGTGGGGGGCAGTGTGCTGTAAGTATGTAGAGGATGTGTTGGAGAAGATCCTGAAGACAATGTGCTGTGTATGTGTGGGGGGGCAGTGTGCAGTAAGTATGTAGAGGAGGCTTACTGTAGCAAGCAGTGTGCTGTATGTATGTGAAGTGATGACAGTGATGATGTAAGTGTGTGTGTTGGGGATTGGGGTGGGTGGGGGGGCAGAAAGGCTAGGCAATCAAGGACATGGGTAGATGGAGGAGAAATCAAAAATAATAAATAAAAAGTGTGCAAAAAGTTGGAGAAAGTCAGATATGTGTGTGTGTGTGTGTGTGTGTGTGTGTGTTTTTGGCGTGTGATGAAATAAGAAAATAAATAAAAGGTCTGTAGCATAGGGAGAGGGATGTAAAAGTGCTAAAAGTCTTGTAGTGTGTGTGGGTGTGTGTGTGTGTGTGGGGGGTCATGAGTGCTGAGGAGGAATGAGTGCAAAGTCAGTATAGTGTGAGTTCAGAGTTGGGAAAATGTTTGAGAGTGCTGAGGGAGTGAATGTGTGCAAAGTCAGTATAGTGTGAGTTCAGAGTTCAGATGGCCTGGGGATAAAACTTCTCCTGAGTCTCTCAGTTCTGGCTCTGACTACATAGGGCGTCTTCTTGATTTCAGCGGTAGGAATAATCCATTGTTAGGATGAGAAGAGTCCTTCAGAATCTTTTGGGCTCTTAGGAGTACTCTTCTGGAATAGATATCTTGTAGAGCAGGGAGTTGAGTTCTTATAGTATCGTTCAGCTGAGCGCACTACTCTCTGCAAGTACTACAATCTCTAACTGTGGAGTTCCATACCAGGTGATGATGCTACCAGTTAGAACACTCTCAACCGCTGAAGTGTAGAAGGCCTTCATGATGGATGTAGAAACTTTGAATTTCCTTAGCTGACGAAGGAAGTAGAGTCGCTTGTCTGGACTTCTTCAGAACATATTGAGTGTTAACAGTCCATGTTAAGTCTTCAGTAATGTGGACACCAAGGTATTTAAAACTTGTGACTCTCTCTACAGGTTGCCCGCTGATCATTAGTGGGGTGTAACTGTAGTTCTGCTGCTGCCTTCTGTAATATCATCAAACAACACTCTGATACCCATGCAGAAAAATCATAATGACCATGACGGCCCCTACAAAGTCTCATTCCAATAAATCCAGCTCACTGCCTAATATGAGTTTGACACCCCTCCTCTATGGTTAAACAATTTGCAAAAATATATGTACCGACATAAATATTTTATTCATTATGAATAGTTTTATTTACTGAAGCCTTGTCACTGAATCATTGGATAAAGAATTTGCCTTATTCCTCACCATGCATTTGTGACTTGAAGTAACATGTCAATGTGCAAATGTCATGTACAGTAGACACAAGCACAGTTGATCTGTGCATGCTATAACCAACTTATGATTCTTATGGAAAGGAATTTCTCTAGGATATTCTTCTTCTAACGCTTTTTGTGCATTTAATGCGGCTTCAACCGTTTAACGTAGAAACTTTGTTCAAACTGCGTTGCATAGGTCTTACTTAGGTGACTTCAGCTATGTATTTTTCAACTTTGTAACGTTTATACTTTTTAAACTATTAATTAAAAACTACTAAAATGTCCCCATTGACTTAACATTAGATTATGACATCACAATAGAGCAACTAGAAAACGCAATTCCAGGGAATTACCAGTGCATGAAAATGCAAAACATATGGTGTGAAATATATTGTTAAAACAGATGATGTGCTAATTGGCAACCAACATGATGATATTTTAATATAGTTCAAATGACTGAACTAGGTAGATGAGGTTTAATATAGTTGGAATGACTGAACAGTTAAATAGGTGGATAGTTTAAAAGGTTAAATTATTTGCTAGGTAGACAAAGTTTAATATAGTTGGAATGACTGGACAGTTAAATAGGTGGATAGTTTAAAAGGTTAAATTATTTGCTAGGTAGACAAAGTTTAATATAGTTGGAATGACTGAACCGTTAAATAGGTGGATGGTTTAAAAGGTTTAATTATTTGCTAGGTAGATGAGGTTTAATGTAGTTGGAATGACTGAACTAGGTAGATGAGGTTTAATATAGTTGGAATGACTGAACAGTTAAATAGGTGGATAGTTTAAAAGGTTAAACTATTTGCTAGATAGATGATGTTTAATATAGTTGGAATGACTGAACAGTTAAATAGGTGGATAGTTTAAAAGGTTAAATTATTTGCTAGGTAGATGAGGTTTAATATAGTTGGAATGACTGAACTAGGTAGATGAGATTTAATATAGTTGGAATGACTGAACAGTTAATTAGGTGGATAGTTTAAAAGGTTAAACTATTTGCTAGATAAATGATGTTTAATATAGTTGGAATGACTGAACAGTTAAATAGGTGGATAGTTTAAAAGGTTAAACTATTTGCTAGATAGATGAGGTTTAATATAGTTGGAATGACTGAACAGTTTCTCAGGCTTATAGTTGGAAGCATAGAATGAGACTGTATGTTTTAAAAGCCTGAGAAACTGACAGTTGATGAAGGTGGCCTGGCCACCTGGCACAATATTCTAATTGCTATGATGTCATAAACCCTGAGAAACTCAGAGTTGATCCAGGTGGCCTGGCCAGAGCCATATATGCTGATCCAGGTGGCCTGAACACCTGGCATAGGATTCTAATTGCTATTGTGATGTCATAATCTAATGTTAAGTCAATGGGGAAATTTTTAGTAGTTTTAATTAATAGTTTAAAAGTATAAAAGTTACAAAAGTTGAAAAAAATACATAGCTGAAGTCACATAAGTAAAGACCTACGCAACACAGTTTGAATGAAGTTTCTAATGCTAAACAGTTGAAGCTGTATTAAACGCGACAAAAAAAGCTGTTAGGAAGAAGAATAACTAGAAAAGCATTTCCTGAAGGAAATACAGTGCATGAAAATGCAAAAATATGATGTAAAATATCATACAGAGTAAAACAAACTATATTGGTTTGCTAAGTAGATGAGGTTTAATATAGTTGGAATGACTGAACAGTTAAATAGGTGGATAGTTTAAATGGTTAAATTATTTAGGTAGATAGTTGATCCATAACTGACAGTTGGAATGGCTCTAATGTTTGCTAGTAGTTATGCTAACTATGTTAACAAAGATAATAATATTAACAAAGTTACTATGCTAACTAACACGCTAGCATGCTAACTATGCTAATCCACGCTATTTAGCTAACTTAGCTAATCATTTTAGCGGTTTTGCTTAAAAATGCTAACTAGCATGTTAGCATGCTAACCACGTTACTTAGCTAACTTAGCTAATCGTTTTTAGCAGTTATGCTAAAAATGCTAACTATCATGCTAATATGTTAGCATGCTAACTATGCTAACCACGTTACTTAGCTAACTTAGCTGAAAAATACATAGCACCCATGTCCCAAGTAAGACCTACGTAACATAGTTTGAATGAAGTTTCTACGTTAAACGGTTGAAGCTGCATTAAGAGCGATAGAAGAAGAAGAATAAGAACTAGAAAAACATTTCCCGAAGGAAATACAGTGCAACTAAAAATGCAAAAATATGATGTAAAAATATCATACAGAGAAAAACAAACTATATTGGTTTGCTAAGTAGCTGAGGTTTAATATAGTTGGAATGACTGAACAGTTAAATAGGTGGATAGTTTAAATGGTTAAATTATTTAGATAGATAGTTGACGATAACTGACAGTTGGAATGGCTCTAATGTTTGCTAGCAGTTATGCTAACCATGTTAACAAAGATAATAATATTAACAAAGTTACTATGCTAACTAGCATGCTAACACACTAGCATGCTAACTATGTTAACCATGTTACTTAGCTAACTTAGCTAATCATTTTTAGCAGTTTGTTAAAATGTTAACCAAGATCTTAACATGCCAAGCATGCTAACTATGCTTAACCACGCTACTTAGCTAACTTAGCTAATCATTTTTTAGCAGTTTTGCTAAAAATGCTAACTAGCATGCCAACATGTTAGCATGCTAACTATGCTAACCACGTTACTTAGCTAACTATGCTAACCATGTTACTTAGCTAACTAGCTACAGTGGGTAGGAGTCATAGTTGATGACAAGTAACAGTTACAATGGCTGAACAGTTAAAAAGTTCAGTAGTTTAAAGGGTTAAATTGTTTAACAGTGAAATATTGTAGTGAGGACTTTTATTTTGAAACAGTTTTTGGCAGAGGAAGCAGTTGAACAGGATGTGTAGTCTTAATAGGGGCCAGTTTGTATGCTTAAAGCCTGAGACTGGCAGTTGATCCAGGTGGCCTGAACACCTGCCATAGGATTCTAATTGCTTAACGGGCCGTGACAGGGATGTCATAATCATAATGTTAAGTCAATGGGGAAATTTTGATTAGTTTTTAATTAATAGTTTAAAAAGTATAAAAGTTACAAAGCTGAAAATACATAGCACCCATGTCCTAAGTAAGACCCCGTAACATAGTTTGAATGAAGTTTCTCACGTTAAAAACGGTTGAAGCTGCATTAAATGCGTTAGAAGAAGAATAAGAACTAGAAAAGCATTTCCTGAAGGAAATACAGTGCATGAAAATGCAAAAAATATGATGTAAAAATATCATACAGAGTAAAAACAAACTATATTGGTTGCTAGGTAGATGAGGTTTTAATATAGTTGGAATGACTGAACAGTTAAATAGGTGGATAGTTTAAAATGGTTAAATTATTTAGGTAGATAGTTGACTCCATAACTGACAGTTGGAATGGCTCTAATGTTTGCTAGCAGTTATGCTAACCATGTTAACAAAGATAATAATATTAACAAAGTTACTATGCTAATCTAAGACGCTAAATGCTAATGAAGCATGCTAACTATGTTAACCATGTTTTTAGTTTTAGCTAGCTAATCATTTTTAGCAGTTTTGTTTGAAAATGTTAACTAGCATGCTAACATGCTAGCTTAGCATGCTAACATGCTAACCAGCGAATTACTTAGCTAACTTAGCTAATCATTTTTTAGCAGTTTTGCTAAAAAATGCTAACTAGCAGTTAAAATGCTAACATGCTTAGCATGCTAACTATAGCTAATCATTTTTTAACAGTTTTTACTTTAACTAATGCCAACATGCTAGCATAGCTAACTATGCTAACCATGTTACTTAGCTAACTAGCTACATGGGTAGGAGTCATAGTTGATGACAAGTAACAGTTACAATGGCTGAACAGTTAAAAAAGTTCAGTAGTTTAAAGGGTTAAATTGTTTAACAGTGAAATATTGTGGTGAGGACTTTTTATTTTGAAACAGTTTTGGCAGAGGAAGCAGTTGAACAGGATGTGTAGTCTTAATAGGGCCAGTTTGTATGTTTAAAGCCTGAGACTGGCAGTTGATCCAGGTGGCCCTAACACCTGCCATAGGATTCTAATTGCTTAACGGCCGTATTGTGATGTCATAATCATAATGTTAAGTCAATGGGGAAATTTTGATTAGTTTTAATTAATAGTTTAAAAAGTATAAAAGTTACAAAGCTGAAAAAAATACATAGCACCCATGTCCTAAGTAAGACCTACGTAACATAGTTTGAATGAAGTTTCTAATGCTAAACGGTTGAAGCTGCATTAACTGCGTAGGAAGAAGAAGAAGAAGCATAAGAACTAGAAAAGCATTTCCTGAAGGAAATACAGTGCATGAAAATGCAAAAATATGATGTCAAATATCATACAGAGTAAAAACAAACTATATTGGTTGCTAGGTAGATGAGGTTTTTAATGGAATGACTCAACAGTTAAATAGGTGGATAGTTTATATAGGACTTGGTAGATAAGGTTTAATATAGTTGGAAATGATTAAACGGGTTAAATAAGTGGATAGTTTAAATGGTTAAAATTATTTAGGTAGATAGCTGATTATTAACCGACACTTGAATGGCTCTACTGTTTGCTAAAGCAGTTATGCTAACTATATTAACAAAGATAATAGTTACTATGCTAATCCAAAATGCTAATGTTAAAATGCAAGTATGCTAACCATGTGACTTTATAACTTAGCTAATTATTTTAGCAGTTATGCTAACTAACATAACATGCTAACTATGTAACCACCATGTTACTTTTGACTTTAACTAATCATTTTAAGCAGTTTTTAAAATGCTAACTAACATGCTAACACGTTAGGCATGCTAATGTTACGGACTTAGCTAACTTCTAACTTAGCTAATCATTTTAAGCAGTTTTGTTAAAAATGGTAACCAAAGCATGCTAGTACATGCTAACTATGCTAACCATGTGAATTTAGCTAACTTAGCTAATCATTTTAGCAGTTTTGCTAAAAAATCATTAACTAGCAGAGGCAGAGGTTGCTAACTACGCTAACCAAATCCTAGCTAATCATTTGGAAGAGTTTTGCCAATGGAAAATCAAGATTAGCATGCTAAATTATGCTAACCATGTGCCTTTAGCTAACTTAGCTAACCAGCCTTGAAAAGGATATAGTTGATAACAAGTAACAGTTACAATGGTGAACAGTAAAAAGGTTCAGTAGTTTAAAGGGTTAAAATGTTTAACAGTGAAATATTGTAGTGAGGACTTTATTTTGAAACAGTTTTGGCAGAGGAAGCAGTTGAATAGGGTGTGTAGTCTTAATAGGCCAGTTTGTATGCTTAAACGGCAGTTGGGACAGGTGACAGCCATGCTAATTGCTTTAAATGTCTAGAATGAAGAATGGGGAAATAAGAACTAGAAAAGTATTTACCTGAAAAGGAAATACAGTGCATGAAAATGTTTGAAAAAATATGATGTAAAATATCATACAGAGAAAAAACAAACGAAAAAAAAATATTGGTTGCTAGGTAGATGAGGTTTAATATAGTTGGAATGACTGAACAGTTAAATAGGTGTATAGTTTAAATGGTTAAATTATTTAGGAAGATAGTTGACGATAACTGACAGTTGGAATGGCTCTTAATGTTTTTTAGCAGTTATGCTAACCATGTTAACAAAGATAATAATGTTAACAAAGTTACTATGCTAACTAACATGCTAACATGTGAACATGCTAACTATGCTAACCATGTTACTTAGCTAATCGTTTTTAGCAGTTTTGCTAAAATGCTAACTAGCATGCTAACATGCTACGGCTAGCATGCTAACTATGCTAACCACGCTATTTATTAACTTAGCTAATCGTTTTTTAGCAGTTTTGCTAAAAAATGCTAACTAGCATGCTAACATGCTAACTATGCTAACCACGTTATTTAGCTGACTTAGCTAATCGCTTTTAGCAGTTTTACTAAAATGCTAACATGCTAGCATGCTAACTACGCTAACCATGTTACTTAGCTAACTTAGCTAACTACCTACAGTGGGTAGGAGTCATAGTTGATGACAAGTAACAGTTACAATGGCTGAACAGTTAAAAAGTTCAGTAGTTTAAAGGCTTAAATTGTTTAACAGTGAAATATTGTGGTGAGGACTTTTATTTTGAAACAGTTTTTGGCAGAGGAAGCAGTTGAACAGGATGTGTAGTCTTTAATAGGGCCAGTTTGTATGCTTAAAGCCTGAGACTGGCAGTTGATCCAGGTGGCCCTAACACCTTCCATAGGATTCTAATTGTTTAACGGTCAGCACAGGATGTCATAATCATAATGTTAAGTCAATGGGGAAATTTTGATTAGTTTTTAATTAATAGTTTTAAAAGTATAAAAGTTACAAAGCTGAAAAATACATAGCACCCATGTCCTAAGTAAGACCTACGTGAACATAGTTTGAATGAAGTTTCTAATGCTAAACGGTTGAAGCTGCATTAAGTGCGTTAGAAGAAGAAGAAGAATAAGCATAAGAACTAGAAAAGCATTTCCTGAAGGAAATACAGTGCATGAAAAATGCAAAAATATGATGTCAAATATCATACAGAGTAAAAAAAAAAAAAAACAAACTATATTGGTTGCTAGGTAGATGAGGTTTAATATAGTTGGAATGACTCAACAGTTAAATAGGTGGATAGTTTATATAGGTAAATAATTTACTTGGTAGATAAGGTTTAATATAGTTGGAATGATTAAACGGTTAAATAAGTGGATAGTTTAAATGGTTAAATTATTTAGGTAGATAGTTGACGATACCTGACACTTGGAATGGCTCTAATGTTTGCTAGCAGTTATGCTAACTATATTAACAAAGATAATAATGTTAACCAAGTTACTATGCTAACAAAGATGCTAACAATGTTAAAATGCTAAGTATGCTAACCATGTGACTTAGCTAACTTAGCTAATTATTTTTAGCAGTTATGCTAACTAACATGCTAACATGCTAACTATGCTAACCATGTTACTTAGCTGACTTAACTAATCATTTTAAGCAGTTTTGCTAAAAATGCTAACTAACATGCTAACATGTTAGCATGCTAACTATGCTAACCATGTGACTTAGCTAACTTAGCTAATCATTTTAAGCAGTTTTGTTAAAAATGGTAACTAGCATGCTAGCATGCTAACTATGCTAACCATGTGACTTAGCTAACTTAGCTAATCATTTTTAGCAGTTTTGCTAAAAATGCTAACTAGCAGAGGCAGAGGTTGCTAACTATGCTAACCATGTGACTTTGCTAACTTAGCTAATCATTTTAAGCAGTTTTGCTAAAAATGGTAACCAGCATGCCAAGATGCTAACTATGCTAACCACGTGGACTTAGCTAACTTCAGCTAACTAGCTCCAGTGGGTAGGAGTCATAGTTGATAACAAGTAACAGTTACAATGGCTGAACAGTTAAAAGGTTCAGTAGTTTAAAGGGTTAAAATGTTTAACAGTGAAATATTGTAGTGAGGACTTTTATTCTGAAACAGTTTTTTTCAGAGGAAGCAGTTGAATAGGGTGTGTAGTCTTAATAGGGCCAGTTTGTATGCTTAAAGCCTGAGAATGGCAGTTGGGACAGGTGGCCCGAACACCCGCCATAGGATTCTAATTGCTTAACGGCTCTATCGCGGATGTCATCAGCCCATGTTAAGTCTATGGGGAAATTTTGAACAGTTTTTAATTAATAGTTTATAAAGTATAAAAGTTACAAAGCTGAAAAATACATAGCACCCATGTCCTAAGTAAGACCTACGTAACATAGTTTGAATGAAGTTTCTACGTTAAACGGTTGAAGCTGCATTAAACGCGTTAGAAGAAGAAGAACTAGAAAAGCATTTCCTGAAGGAAATACAGTGCATGAAAATGCAAAAATATGACGTAAAAAAATCCTACAGAGTAAAAACAAACTATATTAGTTGCTAGGTAGATGAGGTTTAATATAGTTGGAATGACTGAACAGTTAAATAAGTGGATAGTTTAAATGGTTAAATTATTTAGGTAGATAGTTGACGATAACTGACAGTTACTCAGCTAACTTAGCTAATCATTTTTAGCAGTTTTGCTAACTAGCATGCTAACATGCTAGCATGCTAACTATGCTAACCACGTTACTTAGCTAACATAGCTAATCGTTTTTAGCAGTTATGCTAACTATGTTAACTAGCATGCTAGCATGCTAACTATGCTAACCACGTTACTTAGCTAACTTAGCTAATCGTTTTTAGCAGTTTTGCTAAAAATGGTAACTAGCATGCTAACATGGTAACATGCTAACTATGCTAACCACGTTACTTAGCTAACATAGCTAATCGTTTTAAGCAGTTTTGCTAAAATGCTAACTAGCATCTTTACATGCTAGCATGCTAACTATCTTAACCACGTTACTTAGCTAACATAGCTAATCGTTTTTAGTAGTTATGCTAACTAGCATGCTAACTATGCTAGCATGCTAAGTATGCTAACCATGTTACTTAGCTAACTAGCTACAGTGGGTAGGAGTCATAGTTGATGACAAGTAACAGTTACAATGGCTGAACAGTTAAAAAGTTCAGTAGTTTAAAGGGTTAAATTGTTTAACAGTGAAATATTGTAGTGAGGACTTTTATTTTTGAAACAGTTTTGGCAGAGGAAGCAGTTGAACAGGATGTGTAGTCTTAATAGGGCCAGTTTGTATGCTTAAAGCCTGAGAATGGCAGTTGATCCAGGTGGCCCGAACACCTTCCATAGGATTCTAATTGCTTAACGGCCGTATTGTGATGTCATAATCATAATGTTAAGTCAATGGGGAAATTTTGATTAGTTTTTAATTAATAGTTTAAAAAGTATAAAAGTTACAAAGCTGAAAAATACATAGCACCCATGTCCTAAGTAAGACCTACGTAACATAGTTTGAATGAAGTTTCTACGTTAAACGGTTGAAGCTGCATTAAGTGCGTTAGAAGAAGAAGAAGAATAAGCATAAGAACTAGAAAAGCATTTCCTGAAGGAAATACAGTGCATGAAAATGCAAAAAATATGATGTCAAATATCATACAGAGTAAAAAACAAACTATATTGGTTGCTAGGTAGATGAGGTTTAATATAGTTGGAATGACTCAACAGTTAAATAGGTGGATAGTTTATATAGGTAAATAATTTACTTGGTAGATAAGGTTTAATATAGTTGGAATGATTAAACGGTTAAATAAGTGGATAGTTTAAATGGTTAAATTATTTAGGTAGATAGTTGACGATACCTGACACTTGGAATGGCTCTAATGTTTGCTAGCAGTTATGCTAACTATATTAACAAAGATAATAATGTTAACCAAGTTACTATGCTAACTAGCATGCTAACAATGTTAAAATGCTAAGTATGCTAACCATGTGACTTAGCTAACTTAGCTAATTATTTTTAGCAGTTATGCTAACTAACATGCTTAACATCTTAACCATCTTAACCATGTTACTTAGCTGACTTAACTAATCATTTTAAGCAGTTTTGCTAAAAATGCTAACTAACATGCTAACATGTTAGCATGCTAACTATGCTAACCATGTGACTTAGCTAACTTAGCTAATCATTTTAAGCAGTTTTGTTAAAAATGGTAACTAGCATGCTAGCATGCTAACTATGCTAACCATGTGACTTAGCTAACTTAGCTAATCATTTTTAGCAGTTTTGCTAAAAATGCTAACTTAGAGGCAGAGGTTCTAACTATGCTAACCATGTGACTTAGCTAACTTAGCTAATCATTTTAAGCAGTTTTGCTAAAAATGGTAACTAAGATCTTAGCATGCTAACTATGCTTAACCATGTGACTTAGCTAACTTAGCTAACTAGCTCCAGTGGGTAGGAGTCATAGTTGATAACAAGTAACAGTTACAATGGCTGAACAGTTAAAAGGTTCAGTAGTTTAAAGGGTTAAAATGTTTAACAGTGAAATATTGTAGTGAGGACTTTTATTCTGAAACAGTTTTTGGCAGAGGAAGCAGTTGAATAGGGTGTGTAGTCTTAATAGGGCCAGTTTGTATGCTTAAAGCCTGAGAATGGCAGTTGGGACAGGTGGCCCGAACACCTGCCATAGGATTCTAATTGCTTAACGGCTCTATCGTGATGTCATCAGCCCATGTTAAGTCTATGGGGAAATTTTGAACAGTTTTTAATTAATAGTTTAAAAAGTATAAAAGTTACAAAGCTGAAAAATACATAGCACCCATGTCCTAAGTAAGACCTACGTAACATAGTTTGAATGAAGTTTCTACGTTAAACGGTTGAAGCTGCATTAAACGCGTTAGAAGAAGAAGAACTAGAAAAGCATTTCCTGAAGGAAATACAGTGCATGAAAATGCAAAAATATGACGTAAAAAAATCCTACAGAGTAAAAACAAACTATATTAGTTGCTAGGTAGATGAGGTTTAATATAGTTGGAATGACTGAACAGTTAAATAAGTGGATAGTTTAAATGGTTAAATTATTTAGGTAGATAGTTGGCGATAACTGACAGTTACTCAGCTAACTTAGCTAATCATTTTAGCAGTTTTGCTAACTAGCATGCTAACATCTTAGCATCTTAACTACTGCTAAACCACGTTACTTAGCTAACATAGCTAATCGTTTTTTAGCAGTTATCTAACTATGTTAATCCAGCATCTTAGCATGCTAACTATCTTAACCACGTTAGTTTTAGCTAACTTTAGCTAATCGTTTTAGCAGTTTGCTAAAATGGTAACTAGCATCTTAACATGGTAACACGCTTAACTATGCTTAACCACGTTACTTAGCTAACATAGCTAATCGTTTTAAGCAGTTTTGCTAAAAATGCTAACTAGCATGCTTACATGCTAGCATGCTAACTATGCTAACCACGTTACTTAGCTAACATAGCTAATCGTTTTTAGTAGTTATGCTAACTAGCATGCTAACTATGCTAGCATGCTAAGTATGCTAACCATGTTACTTAGCTAACTAGCTACAGTGGGTAGGAGTCATAGTTGATGACAAGTAACAGTTACAATGGCTGAACAGTTAAAAAGTTCAGTAGTTTAAAGGGTTAAATTGTTTAACAGTGAAATATTGTAGTGAGGACTTTTATTTTGAAACAGTTTTTGGCAGAGGAAGCAGTTGAACAGGATGTGTAGTCTTAATAGGGCCAGTTTGTATGCTTAAAGCCTGAGAATGGCAGTTGGGACAGGTGGCCCGAACACCTGCCATAGGATTCTAATTGCTTAACGGCTCTATTGTGATGTCATCAGCCCATGTTAAGTCAATGGGGAAATTTTGAACAGTTTTTAATTAATAGTTTAAAAAGTATAAAAGTTACAAAGCTGAAAAATACATAGCACCCATGTCCTAAGTAAGACCTACGTAACATAGTTTGAATGAAGTTTCTCACGTTAAGCGGTTGAAGCTGCATTAAACGCGTTAGGAAGAAGAAGAATAAGAAGAAGCCTAGGAAGAACAGTACAGTGCATTTTCATGCACTGTAATAAGAAGAAGCCTAGGAAGAACAGTACAGTGCATTTTCATGCACTGTAATAAGAAGCCTAGGAAGAACAGTACAGTGCATTTTCATGCACTGTAATAATAAAATGCCTTGGAATAACAGTACAGTGCATTTTCATGCACTGTAATAAGAAGAAGCCTAGGAAGAACAGTACAGTGCATTTTCATGCACTGTAATAAGAAGCCTTGGAAGAACAGTACAGTGCATTTTCATGCACTGTAACTAGAAAATGCAATTCCAGGGAATTACCAGAGCATGAAAATGCAAAACATATGGTGTGAAATATATTGTTAAAACAGATGATGTGCTAATTGGCAACCAACATGATGAGGTTTAATACAGTTGAAATGACTGAACTAGGTAGATGAGGTTTAATATAGTTGGAATGACTGAACTAGGTAGATGAGGTTTAATATAGTTGGAATGACTGAACAATTAAATAGGTGGATAGTGTAAAAGGTTAAATAATTTGCTAGGTAGATGAGGTTTAATAGTTGGAATGACTGAACTAGGTAGATGAGGTTTAATATAGCCTGGCCACCTGGCCTAGGATTCTAATTGCTTAACGGCAGTCTTAATAGAGCCATATCGTATGCTTAAAGCCTGAGACAGAGTATATAGTTTTAAAAATGTAGATAGTGTAATGGATGTTGATAGACAGAAAGTTGAATGGATGTTGATAGGCAGATTGGTTAATGGATGTTGATGGATAGTTTAATGGGTGGATGAGTGAATGGTTTGAAGAGGATGAATGGATAGAAAGTTGGTTGAAATGTGCCTTATATCCTTGTAGAATGGAGAGACACAGAGAGAGTTGGCCTAGTTCAGCAGAAAGCAGTTGATACAGGTGCAATCAGTTGAACTGATTCTTTGATGGGGCCTAGATTTGCAGCTGGAAGTTGATACAGGTGCAAATCGCATGCTAACAATGCTAAAATGCTGACTATGCTAACCATGTTACTTAGCTAACCTAGCTAATCATTTTTAGCAGTTATGTTAACTATGCTTAACTAGCATGTTAACTATCTTAACCATGTTACTTAGCTAACTTAGCTAATCATTTTTTAACAGTTATGCTAACTATCTTAACAAGATCTTAACATCTTAGCATCTTAACTATGTTAACCATATTACTTAGCTAACTTAGCTAATCATTTTTAGCAGTTATGCTAACTAGCATGCTAACATGATAGCATGCTAACTATGCTAACCATGTTACTTAGCTTACTTAGCTAATCATTTTTAACAGTTTTGCTAAAAATGCTAACAATATTAGCGATGCTAACATGCTAACTATGCTAACCATGCTAACTAGCTACAGTGGGTAGGAGTCATAGTTGATGACAAGTAACAGTTAAAATGGCTGAACAGTTAAAAAGTTCAGTAGTTTAAAGGCTTAAATTGTTTAACAGTGAAATATTGTAGTGAGGACTTTTATTTTGAAACAGTTTTTGGCAGAGGAAGCAGTTGAACAGGATGTGTAGTCTTAATAGGGCCAGTTTGTATGCTTAAAGCCTGAGACTGGCAGTTGATGCAGGTGGCCCGAACACCTGCCATAGGATTCTAATTGCTTAACGGCTCTATTGTGATGTCATCAGCCCATGTTAAGTCTATGGGGAAATTTTGAGTAGTTTTTAATGAATAGTTTAAAAAGTATAAAAGTTACAAAGATGAAAAATACATAGCCCACATGTCCTAAGTAAGACCTACGTAACATAGTTTGAATGAAGTTTCTACGTTAAACGGTTGAAGCTGCATTAACTGCGTTAGAAGAAGAAGAAGAAGAAGAAGAAGAAAATGCCTAGGAAGAACAGTACAGTGCATTTTCATGCACTGTAATAAGAAGAATTCGGATAACAGTAGAGTGCATTTTCATGCACTCTAATTAGAATCCTATGCCAGGTGTTCAGGCCACCTGGAGCCACTGTCTCAGGCTTTAAGCATACAATATGGCTGTATTAAGACTTCAGATCCTGTTCAACTGCTTCCTGTGCCCACAACTGTTTCAAAATAAAAGTCCCTTTTACTATCTAACTTTTTAACTGTTCAACTGTTATCAACTGTTACTGTAACTGTTTGTCAACTATGACTCCCATCAACTGTATCCTCTGCCTTCAACTGTTTCAAAATAAAAGTCCTCACTAGCTAGTTAGCATCATTAGCATAGTTAGCATTTTAGCAAAACTGCTAAAAATGATTAGCTAAGTTAGCTGAGTCACATGGTTATTATAGTTAGCATAACTGCTAAAAATTATTAGCTAAGTTAGCTAAGTCACATGGTTAGCATAGTTTGCATGTTAGCATTGCTAGCATGTTTTCCAAAACTGCTAGAAAACATGAGCTAAGTTAACTAAGTAACTTGTTCAAAATAATTAGCTTTGTTAACATAACTGCTAGCAAACATTAGAGCCATTCCAACTGTCAGTTATCGTCAACTATCTACCTATATAGAGCCTTTAAACTATTTGTCTATCAACACGCATCAGTCTGTCAACAACTGTTAAACTATCTACATTCAACTTTTAAACTGTCTACGTCTAAACTATCAACTTTTTATTAAGCTATGCTATGTCTGTCCTAGCTTCATTTTCATGCACTCGTAATTCCCTGGAATAACATTCTCTAGTTATTTTTGATATAAGGTTTGCCATGTGTTAAGTGAAGAGTTAGATTTTTCACTGAGAGTAATGGGTATGCAGAGCTGTGTGCAGAAGGTAAATATGAATACATTTCATGTAAATTCAATGTTAAGTTTCTGAAGAACCGTTTATCACAGCAACTAGCTGCTAATATCATTGAAGGCTTATAGGTTCCGTTCTTTCGTGTCATTTATGCAATGTCTGTTTGAGGAGTACGTCACACATTGTTTCTGACGGGCTCTAGGGGTAATTAAACAAATGTAGAGGTGACCCTATTATTCTATTGCGTGTGTGATTGTGTGTGTGTGTGTGTGTGTGTCTGACAGGGACCCTCACTATACTGCTGATGGATCCTGTGAAGTGCTTTCATATGTATCTGTATCTATCAGTCTGAGCCATTACCACAGGCTGGGACCAAAATGTTCCTACTGATCCACAGGCCGCTTGTTTCTTTTCATCATTCTCGAACCACAAACACATACTCTATTCAGTGTGTATTTGTGTAAATGTGTGTGTGTATCCTTGTGTCCTCATACCCCTACTTCATCACCCGGGAAACACTGAGCCTGGCAAGGACCCCCGCTGCTTAGCAACAAGATCCACACAAATGACACCCACATCCAGAGGAGCTTAAAGCTTTTTGGTCGATTATTCATGAAGTCACACACACGGGGGGGGAGAGAGAGAGAGAGAGAGAGAGCGAGAAAGACACCTGAGTGTTTTGAGGAAAGCAGCTCTACATGCACCTAATTAAAAGTTTTGTTTTTCCTGCCAACCCAAGCCCAGACTCCTAACTGGTTATAGCCATATTGTCAAAGCCAGCAACCCCCTCTAAAGACCCTCCTAAAAAAGAATAATCTGGATGCTTCCATACTGATTAATTATTGTTTCATATTCAATCTACCACGTGTAGTCAAAATCATAGAAAAAGTAGCTTCTAAATCAACTCTCTTCTTAAGGATTTAACATGAGCCCAGTCCAGTCCTTTGATGTTGTTGTTGTTGCAGACTGGAACATTGGGTTGGATTTTTAGGTATGTTTAGCTGAGTGGTCACGGACCTGTGTATTTGTCTATATAGCAGGAGAGAAAGAGAGAGACAATGTGTGGGTGTCCGCAGGCAGGCAGTTTTGATTATGGAAAATACAGGAGTCATGATAAAAAAAAATTGCCCAGTGTGCAGAAAGGCCATCTGGCCCATGTCTCAGCCGTGACACCTGGGCTGGGAGAGTGAACTGCTTTTTAGACACACTCCAAACACACTTGCGGTGATAAGCCTTGGGTGACATTGGGAGGGCAGATGTCACTGAAAAAAAAGTGTGAGTATATTTACATTTGTATTTGTTGATGTGTGTGTGGGGCAGACAGAGTGAGAGAAAAAGTGTATGCATCAGTGAGAGAGAGAGACAGAAAAAGAAAAAGGGAGGAAGAGAGAGTAAATGAAAAAGGGGTGGAGGGAGAGAGAGAGAGATGACATGCAGCTAAATATATCTAGGGTGTCTGAAGGACAATATCTGGGTGTCTGAAAAGAGTGCTGAAGTCGTATACACTCACACAGCCACCTGACTGTGTGTTTAAGCTCTGCATAACGCGTGTGTGTGTGTGTGACAGAGATGGAAACGGCGTGCTATATTTTTTAACTGGGTTGGCTGGGTGAGATCACAAATGACGCAGAATGTAGGCCACACCAGTTCCTCTGTCCCTCAATCTCCATCTCTTCCTCATATGTGCATGTGTGTCTGTGTGCGTGTGTGAAGCTTTAATCATTGATTAGCGTGATGAATTTTTCATGCAGGTGTTTCACATTACACGCCTGCAAATGGGAGAACCAAACAAAGCAAGGAGAAGATATACACAAAAAGGGACACGGACACACACACACACAGGCACTTCATGGATGCCCATGAGATATAGCCAACAGACCTCTCTGGAGATGCATATCACTCATTACGCACTAGTATAACCACAGGGTCAGGACTTAGCAGAGACTTTCTAATGTGGAGACACAGCACTCAAAAAATACTCCATAGAAATGCATGGGGCTAGTTTGTCACGCCAATATGGCCGTTGTCTACACATATCCCACCCCTTCCTCGGGAAAACGTTGACATGTGAATACATTGAGCCAATCATATGGTGTGTTGTGAAGACATCGTGCCAATCATGTGTTGTGATCTCGCCGCTGGAGCAAGATTGGTGTCGTGAAGCCTTGCGCACGCGCAGTTCTACCCAAAGACTGTGCCCGATGAGTGCCCATAAAACGTTGGTATATGTGCGCCGAGTGGAGGGACTTGCCTAAAAGGACTTTGGCTTCAGCCAGTTAGCATCCCAGCTGGCCGCCATCTTAAAAATTGGTGTTGACACAAAGAAGCCAATTAGGTGCCATATTTCCAATGGCAACAAATGTTACCCGCATGGATTGGCTGATTCTCCCAGCAATAATTTGCCAGCTTGACCACCAACCAGCATTGCCGACAACATACCATTGTACTCCGTCGTATTAATCTGTAACATGACACCTAATTGATGACTAACTCTAGATGGTGCTAGAGATTAACTACGCAAGACTCCATTTTGAAAAAGATGGTTGCGGTGAATTTCAACCTTTTTGGTTAAAGTAGTTAGCCTAACATGGGCCATTTAAATAAATGGAAGCTGTACTCCCTCTCTCCATTGTGGGCGACTCACCTGAAATAAAAGAAACTCCATTTCCAATCATGCACAAGACCTTATGTTGCCAGCTCATGATTACATCAAGTGTAACAAGTGCTGGCCAGTGCATTCGTCTCAAGATCCAACTGGAAAGCCTTCAATATAGCTTACACCATGTTGTAGACTTCAAATCAGTGTTGACCAAGAGGACACAAAAGCTTCCTGGATTGCATCAGATGATCTCTACCCACACAACAGGTGACATGGGGTGTCTTAAGACATTTCCAAGGGCTCTGCACTGATAACAGAAGTCATACCAATACAATTGCAGATTATTGGGGGGCATTATTGAAACACCAGCAGCACCCTTGACAAAAGGTACACACCAAAGCCATGGCAAAAGTAAAATAATTTCACCCAAGAGTGCCCATTAGAAATAGAACACTGTTCTTTTGAACGTTAAAGCCTGGTCCTGGTAATCAACCCAGGTGAGATGGCCAACTTAAGACAGCCATCTTCAGGGTTAACAACAATTTGAGGGATGGACTGGAAGCAACGGACAAAAGCCTTGGTCAGCTAGCAAGCACACATGTTCAACGTTCTTCCTCAGTCACCATCAATTTAATCAATTAGTGTATAGGCACCTCATGAAAAAGATCCATATTTAAGTTAAACCCCATTTAAAGACTAACCAACTAGACTTTCCCTTTAAAACCAGACACAGAGCAGACAAGATGTTTTGTTCCATTTATTGACAACTATTACAACATTTTTAGCCAACTAACAAACATTAAACAACTTTGCAATTCGTACAAAATATAAACTCTCGTTTACAAAGAAGCATCCCCTGCCCCCAGAACAGGTAGGGCTAAAGCCGCCCAGCCCGACGCAAAACATGGGTACGTTTAAAAATCAGCGTTGGGACAAAGAGCGAGACTTGAAGCATTCACCAAATTTCCAAAACACCAAAAAAAGCCCCGTCCTAAAATAAGTGACGACGTTGTAGTTATAATGAAAACATCCTCCATTCTCTTTCCATGAGCAGTAGCCTAGTTGACTCATCCATGGTGTCGACCATAGTCTGGGTCAGGGGGACATCCTTCAAATTGCATGCGAGTCCGAAGTCCGTTTATAAAAAACTTCGTCGTTCTGTACTTCGGGGATTTGCAAAGCTGAGTTTCAGGACTATTGCATCTTCGGTTTGCCAAAGGTGTGCGGGAACGTAGAAATTGGAGCATGTTACAGAAAACGGTACAGCACAGACGTAACCATGGTGACGCCGAGGAGCAGGACCGCGCCGGCTGCATTGAGGGGGCTCGCGGCAGATCTAGGCGTAGTGACGATGAGGTTACTCTGTGTGACTGGAGCAGTGCCGTTCATCGTGGAGTTACTCGGCATTGCCGTGGTGCTTTGCGCGACGACCTGTGGGGAGACAAGAGAAGGACACCCACAGTGTTATTACGGCATCCACCTGGCCTCAACGAGAACGGTGTCAAACTGGTTTCCTTGGAAACCCGTTTGCCCCGGGCCATACAATTTAATCTGTCGTAGTAACAGCTGAAAAACTGACCCCCAAACTATCAAGGGATCCAATGCTGCTCTATCGAATAGCAACTTAACTCCCAGAAGCCACCCTGCTATTACAAGTCGGTCAATCAGCCTACCTTACCAACACAGGCACACTAAGAGACCGCGTTGCAACCGCCAAACCCGTGCCCATCTAACGTGCACGTGTCGGGGCATCGAATAAGACATGCACGCAATTACGCTGTACAGGATGTACAAAATCACATTTAGTGAAGGCAGCTTAGCCCTGAGCTGACAGGGATTATTTTAAAGGATGCTACAATTCAATAACTGCTAGGGGACATTAGGGAGCGTTGTATGAGAAACGAGCACCACCCGAGGAAAGAACCACTGGTGTTTTGGATGCGCATGATAATGCAACGGCTCCTCATAGGGACAGATCAGGTTGCAGTGTCGCGCCGTATTGAGAGAAACTTTACCTCAGAGGGGCTAGTTCGGTATACAGTGGCTTAAATGATTCATGACTACGCGTTTGGAGACCATGGAAACCTGGAAAACGGTGGACATTATGATATCGCCTTGGTCACAGTGTTTTGGCGCCTTCAACTTAGTTATCCCAAAAAACGAGTTAATCACTCCTCTCATCTAGTTAGCGTCACTTGTTGCTCACAAAGTTGAAGTTCAAGCACTAGGTGTTAATTTAAAAAAAAAAAAAAAAAAAAGGACGAGAAAACATGCAAATGTTTCACCCCTCAAGTGACCATTAGGATTGAATTAAAAAGCACGAGTCTGAGAGGGAAACATTGTAGGCTACCATTGGTATGATTTGAAAGACTTTTGTTTATCAAAACGTAGCCTACCTGTGCTGACAAACAGAGAACGAAGAGAAGCACTCCGAGTTGGCAGACAGTTACTCCAGACATTTTGCGATGCTCCACTATTTTGGCCAGCTGTAGGAAGTAATAAAAGCGCTACACGCGTTCACCAGCCTTTCTCTGGGTAAATGAGAACTCAACACCGGTACAGCACCCACGCCATTTATACTGCCGGTGATGACGGACAGGTGTGACGTAAATCAGAGCCACGGACGAGACCTGTAGGCTAGTACCTATGAGTTTCTTTTATTAATGGCAAAGAAAGTTGAACGATTGAGTCTACGGATGTCATAAAATATTTCAATTAATGTCATTCATTATATGTCAATTAGTGTATGCCTTCTCTGACCGCCCTGCTGCACGCTATACGACAACGAACTGTAATGAATACATTTGGGTTTACACTGGCTTTTATGTCCGACGTTATTTCAGGAAAAAGGTCTGCATTTTATCAAGAGATTGATCACAGGATATTTTAGGGCAACGGAATACATGCATGTTAGCTGCTGGGGTTTATATCGACTTTGCTGGTACTTTCAGGGCATGCGCATAAATGCTAGGATGATCTACAAACATTCGCAGACCACTACAATTATAGGCCACCTGCTACGCCTGCGGGTACGAACACGACATCTACCGGCAATGCATGAAACATACGCCTAATTTGGATTTTTGAATAGATTGACAGCGTCCTCTAGAGATCAAAATACGCCGTTCATAAGAAGCAACGATATGCTGAGTTTACAATGTGGTTCAGGTCAAAATTGACCTAACTGACATAAATATTAAGTTTTAATGGCATTAAAACACAATTAAGTCAAGTTTTTAATGAGGTTGTACAATCAAAATAGTCTAATTACTCAAAAGAAGATAAATCAATAGGCTAATATACATAGCCTAATTTAGGCATACCCTACATACAAATAGCCTACATACAAATAGTGTAAATCTAAATATCAATTATAAAATCAAAATGTTCCTACATATGAATACATCTATCTATCTATCTATCTATCTATTTATCTATCTATCTTAATATTTCATTTAATAATTTATTTCACCATTAACAAAACATCTATAATTCATATCAACACTCAACTGACATACCATTACATAATCATTGAGCGTCATACAATTCTAAAATTAATTTAGACATTATTGGAAATACACACTCTTGAGCTTTTCACAGCAAATCATGAAAAAGAAACAAATTGAAAGAAATAAAATGTACACACACACACACTTTACACATTCATGGCTGTATATTAGAGCTGAGCCCTCTCCTTTTTGATATTCAGGATAAAGCAGGGCAATTCTGCCCCCATCTGCGGATCAGCAACCCAAAGCTCAAACATTGCTTCAAATTTAAAACAATTAGAAAAAAAGAGCTAAAGAAAGTTGCATTGCCAATTGGAAAGACAACATTAAACAAGTAGTCTAAATAAACTACATTACTACAAAATAATAAGACATTATTGCAAATCGGCACCATATTTTATTCAAATTAGAAATCTTTGACAAAGAAAGCTATTGACAATGTACAGGCTCAGTGACCGTACCCTTGTCTTAGAAAAGGATAGACATAGGGAACTGGAGCTGTAGAGGACAAACTGTATTCCCAGAACGTCCTAAACATCAACACATAGAAACCCACGACCCCAGAATAGAGCACCCTTGCTCTGGATTCATGAACATAGCAAAATAACTGAAGCTATCTAGCCTCTGAATACATACAATCCTGTCACATTTGGAGAGAGACTCCACATGTCTATCAATAATAATTAACACATACAGTAGGTATGAGAGAGAGAGAGAGAGACTGAGTCCTCCTCTGTCTCAGGACCTGACTGGATCAGATGAGTCCCCAGGGCCCACTGCAGCTCGAAACCCGAGACCTGCGGCTGGATAAGATTTCTGTTTATACACACACACACACACACACACATGCACACGCACACACATACAGAGAGAGAGAGAGAGTGAGAGAGAGAGAGAAAGAGAGAGAGATGGTATGATTCCAGATTTTATGATATATGATGGTTTCATAATGCACACAACACACCAGACACAGACTGTGTGTGTGTGTGTGTGTGTGTGTGTGTGTGTGTGTGTGTGTGTGAGAGAGAGAGACCAAACACAAACTCGAATGCTATTTGGCCCTTAACCATGATTAAAGATTAGCCCATTATCTTGAAACACTAAAAGACAAAAAACTTACAAAGTCCTTGAAAATGTACAGACTCAGTGAGCACAACCTGGTCATAGAACATGGAAGGCGAAAGCAGACCTGGCTGCCTAGAGAAGACTGTAGCCTGTACCCTCAAAACCAGAGTGCTGTAGAAACAGAGCTACATTTTCTCACTGAGTGCCCAGAGTTCACAGAACAAACTAATAAAGGAACAATTAAATATATATTGGGAGAAATGAAAGAAACTGCACTAGCAGCAGCAAAATATGTATCGGCATGCCACAACAAAAGAGATACAACCTCAAACCAGTGATCCACCCCACACAAAAAAGACTTTTGTGTTTGTTTCAACCTCTCATTCATTTATTTAATTATTTTTTTTTCTGATCCCATCTATTCTATACTTTAGTTATTCTCTAATATATTTTTTTTATTTAATCATTATTCATATTACCATTATTGAAAATCATATATGTTATTACTATTATTAACATTATTACTGCTGTTCATTTTACTGTTAATGCTTTATTTTAAATGTTTTGGCAACATTGTACAATGCACAGTCAGTGTTGTAATGTAACGGAGTACAAATACTTCGTTACTATACTTTTCACTTTTCACGACATTTCACGTATCTGTACTTTACTTCGTTATTTAAATTTATGTCAACTTTCACTTTTACTCCACTACATTTCCTGATATGATATAATACCGACGAATTAAAACAAATGCAGTGTAGGCTGCAAACGCCTGATATACGAATTAAAATGGATTGACAAGCGGTGGCCAACTGGCCATACATTTGTCTAATATTTACTTTGTAACATATTGATAGCCAACCTTAGAACAACATTGAGTAGCAAGATCGCTATGGTTTAACCCAGGGGTCTCAAACTCAAATGAGCTGGGGGCCACTTCTGCCAACGTCATCTGATTGGAGGGCCGGCTATTTCTGAAAATGCAATGTTCTTTTTTTCAAATACCACACAAAACTGCAAACAGAAAGTGCAAGTGTTTTTATCTAGTTTTAGACATCTGTGCTAGCAACCTTAGCTTATAAATAAAATAATGCTAAAATAAATATTAATACAAATTATAAAACAAACAAAAAGCATAAAAACGGGTATGTGTGTGTTTCACACCAAATAAAAATATTTTCCTCTCATAACTTTTCTAAACCTGGCAAACTAGGCGTCAGGGTTAAGAAAGCAACACCATTGGATTTTTATATCAAAATTTCAAAAGGCCATGGCTTGAAAGTGGTCAGAGATAAAGTCCTACTGTAAATGTAAAAATCTTTGAGTATAAACAAAAGTTTATGAAGGGGGTAAATGTACCCATCACTGGATGGCAAGCACCTCAAATTATGCACCTTTCAGTAAATACTGGATGAACATATTTGAGCAGGTTTACTTTCCTTTTTCGTTCGCATAGTTCGTTTATACTAGCCCTGCTGTCTGTACCACGTCCATTACGGACAGTTTCATCACGATTACCACTGCAACCAAGCTATGTTGGGCAGAGGGTCGAAATAAGCATGGTATGGTTAGTGGACACCGTCGTATAGGCTACACGCAAAGACGCACCACCATTCACAGACCCACTGTGACTATTACTGTCAATAGACGATCGATCATAATCTCCAAAAGGATATTCTCCTTCAGAATCAGAATAGGTGAATAACATAGCCTACCTAAGACTTCATCACACGTGAACGTTTTTCAACATTAGGTGTAGGCCTATTTCTGCTTCAATTTGTGCAAAACTATGGCCTGCATCGCTTCCGCGTCATTACAAATGGACGTCTTTGTGTTTCTCGCTTGTAATACAAGTATTTCCTGAAAACTTTGCGCAGCGATTTTGGGTTTGAATCAAGCTCTGGATGTCTAGCACATAGTGGAGCAGAGTAGGCTACAAATGAGATTTGTCACCGTACTTGGATCTATCGTCTATTTTAATCAGTATCGTTGTTTGTCGCAATTAAAAATAGCCTCAAGGGCCGAATTACATTATTATTTTGACATACGTCGGGGGCCGGAATTGCAACGTTACCTGCAGTTTGTTTGAAACGCTAGGTGAACATATAATAATCAATTGGACCTGAAATGTCTTTCTTTGTTGCCATTATCAGAGATCAGCCTTTCTTAAAAGCGTATTGTGATCGAACACCAGGCGCACAATCCACTAGGCTACATTATATGAAATGCCTAGGCATAACTATCCAAGAAAAAAGAATCAAATGAAAAGGCAGGCCTTGTATTAGGCTAGGTGAACTTGGCTATTAAACGGGAGACTTCCCGTGGCCCATCTGTAAACAATTCTGGGTCTTACATTTAAGTAGTATGTTTGCCATGTCCGTGCTATTGGTCTATGCATGTCCATGTTTGCATTGCACTGCTATACCAAAAAAATATGTTTTGACTGTGGCGCGCAATTTTACGCACGGGGCGCACCTTGAAATAGTGTTCACCCAAATTCAACCCTTCCCATAACGTGCAAGGTATATTGTGCTTGCTAGTATGATTACAGTAGTTTCTTTTAACTTGTCGACCAGCCAGCCACGGTCATATGACCTATATTTCGAAGGAAATTTGACTGTTAACCACAAGTGTGAAATAAATCATGTGTAAGCCTATATAAAATGAAGAGTGACGTCACCAGTCGAAATAGCTGTACCCCAGAAGCTTACGGTATAAATCGAACACTGGATAAAATGTATACTTTTACTCCGTTATATTTCCAAGCATCTTCGTTACTCGTTACTAAAACATAAAATTAGAAGAAATGTGTGCGACTGCAATAAGGGAGGTTTGGCGAATCACTGCTCCTAGATTGCATTACGACGCTCCATACGCTTGCGCTCTATTTCAGCGCTTGTTTGTTGCTAAAGGAGGAAGGCGCACAACTGAAACCGCCATGGAAGCACTAGCACCTACTGGAGGACCTCCCTACGATAGTGGTGAACTAGGTGAACAGGGTAGTGGTGAAGAGAACGTCATACACCCGTGGCCGTATTTGCAAGAAATTTTTCTGTACATTGGCAGCTTCTGTGAAGCTGAACACTCCGCTACCTGCCTCAGCAGCCTGTGAAAGGCTATTTAGCATCGCAGGACTTGTCTTCAGTCCAAGAAGAGTAAGACTGAATCAGGCCCGGCGTGGGTAATCGGGAGAATTCCCGGTGGGCCGCTTCACTTTTGGGCCGGTCGAGGAAAAAATATTGACATTTGTCACGTCACGTTAGCCTATGTGAGGACGTTAGCCTATGTGAGGGAGTTCTCCCCTCCCAAAAAGAGTTGGTTGGGTCCATATAGCCCGTCTTTTCCAAAAAGTTTTCTCAGATATGGATAGCTGAGCCGGCCCTACTAGTAGACACAAGCCAGAAAGGATGGATGGTAGAAAGAGGCCAGGAGAGACTGAGCAGCAGATCAACCAGTCGACCACTGAAAATGATGAGCCCAAAATTAGTGATGAGGAGGCCATGACTACAGGGACAAGTAGAGAGGATAAATTAAAGTTATTTAATGTAAGAAAGAGCAATTAGCCGACATGATAAACCTATATGCCTTGTTTGCTCAGAAGAGGGTGTAGTAAAGGAGTAGGCTAAATCACCAAACAACAATATAGCCCAGGGGTTTTCAACTGGGGGGTATTTTATACAGTCCAGCCTTGTTCCAGCCTTGCCCTTTACTTTAGATATGCCAGTGTGGAAAAAATGCTCTCACAGAGGTATTGTTGGAAAGGGTAAAAGACACCTCACAGCACTCTTTCTCATAAGCGGCTGTCCTTTGACATCAAGCAAAATATGTTGCATATAGGCTACTCAAGAAACTGTGTCTCCATATGACGCGAGTTTCCGCGGTTTCATGGCCTCAACGTTGAACATACGAAACAGTGGTACCTCCTCTCCAGTTTTGTCAATCGTTACTGTAAATCCATATTTAACATTTAATCGTCACTGTATTTTCTTTCTCGTTTCCAATATGTTTCCTCCGAAGTTGGAACTTTGTATGAAGAGCATGCAGCAGAATCCTGTCCATCTGTCCTGACATCTGTTACTTTCCTTAGGCTACTAAATAGCGATCCAAGCTGGTACTGACTAGCTAAATTCACCTTAGTTATAAACGTTAGTTAACAGCTCCACTCCTCTCCAAATTTCACCAAACTATTAAGCTTATTTTCAACGAAACCTAACGTGAACTCTCTCCGAGATGCTGGTCTATTTCGCGCAGAGACTGTAGCCTACCTTATGAATGTGAGTGTGTCAAGTCAAGTCAAGTCAAGTCAAGTTTATTTATATAGCACATTTCATACACAGAGGTCATTCAATGTGCTTTACATAAACAAAACCAAACAATAATAACAAATAAAAGCATAGAAGGGCAATATAGTCAAAGAATAGTTAAAAGGTAAAGATCATAATAAAAGAAAACATAAAACACAAGGTAAAATCATTTAAAAATAAATAATAATTAGTAAGCAAAAACAAAGGCAAAAGTAGTAAAAAAAAGTAATAAAAAGACAAAGTAGAATAATTATCAAGGCAGATTCAGAATTTGTAACTTCGGCACAGTTAGCAGAAAGCATCTGAGAACAGTTTGGTCTTAAGTCTAGATTTAAAACTGGCTACAGTTGGGGCCTTTTAATGTCATCCGAAAGTTGGTTCCACAGCTGAGCCGCATAGCAGCTAAAAAGCTGCTTCACCATGTTTAGTTCTAACTGTAGGTTTTACTAGCAGGTTTTTCACCTGGGACCTGAGAGGACGAGAAGGTGTGTACTGCTGAAGCATGTCTGACAGGTATTTAGGTCCTGCTCCATTTACTGATTTATAAACAAGCAATAGTGCTTTAAAGTCAATTCTGTGACTTACTGGAAGCCAGTGCAAGGACTTAAGAATTGGAGTAATGTGGTCAGTTCTTTTAGTTTTTGTTAGAGTCCTAGCTGCTGCATTTTTGTATCACCTGAAGCTGTTTAATAGTCTTTTTAGGAAGGCCTGTGAACAGTCCATTGCAGTAATCAACCCTGCTGGAGATAAATGCATGAATGAGTTTTTCTAAGTCATGTTTTGACATCAGCCCTTTGAGTTTGGCAATATTTTTGAGGTGGTAAAAAGCTGATTTAGTTATCGCTTTCATGTGACTGTTGAAATTTAGATCACTGTCAATTAATACACCAAGATTTTTAACAGTATCCTTTGCCTTCAACCCTTTTGTGTCAAGGAGAGTGGCAACCCTAAGTCTTTCCTCATTTTACCAAATATAATTACTTCAGTTTTTTTCTTTGTTCAGCTGAAGAAAATTTTGAGACATCCAGGTGTTGATTTGTTCTATACACTGACACATAGATTCAAGAGGACCATAGTCGTTTGGTGATAGAGCTAAGTAAATTTGTGTGTCATCTGCATAGCTATGATATGAAATCAAATTATTTTGAATGATTTGTCCAAGTGGGAGCATATAGAGGTTGAATAATAGTGGCCCCAAGATCGACCCCTGGGGAACACCACAGGTCAAGGACGTTGGTGTTGAGGTACAGTTTCTGATGGCAACAAAGAAGCTCCTTTCTTGTAGATATGATTTTAGCCAGCTGATAACTATGCCTGTAAATCCAACCCAGTGTTCTAGTCTGTGTAGTAAAATATTGTGATCAACAGTGTCAAATGCTGCACTAAGGTCCAGTAGCACTAGGACTGATGTTTTACCTGAATCTGTGTTGAGGCGTATGTCATTGGAAACTTTAATGAGAGCTGTGTGACGTTGGGGACGCAAAACACACCATTAGCAAAGCACAGGATAGACCTATAGGCCTACAAGCTAGCATATCCTGTGTCAGTTTGAATCTCATCTCCTCTATAGTATTTTAGATATTTTCAATAAGTTCAGTATTCACACCAATGCGCAAAAATTCTGGAAATGGTTTGGAAAAATTAATGATGGAAAAAAATGGTTAATTGTGAAATTACGCAGAATGCGTCACGGACCACCTGCAATGACCCCGCGGACCACCGGTTGAAAACCCCTGATATAGCCTACCCATGCAAAAAACATGTAGCCTAAACATTAGTTCAATATGCCTCTTTGTGGAAGCGTTGGATAGGCTACATTTCAAAGGCTTTCTTTCTTTCTTTCTTTCTTTCTTTCTTTCTTTCTGTGTTTGTTAACTTGTGGAATAGTGGAATATTTTTTGTTAACTTTGTTAATTCAGTTGAAGTGAATTATTATATAACCTTTACACATTTGTTGAACCATGGTACTAATAAAAACTATAGGATAGTAAGAGCTGAAATGTTTCTTCATTTATCCAATTTCCACTACTATGGAAAACGTGGGCCGGTCTTGGGACTGAAACTCCCGGGCACTAGCCTAGAAATCTAGACGCACCCTAGCGGCAGCAAATTACATTTTAATGTGGGTCTGGCTCGTCAGGCTACCCGGGCACTGAATTCTGGCAACTTTGAAAACCAGCTTCTTTTAAAGATGAACAGACACCTTTTCAGTTTCAACTAATGGCTGGCATATTAGTAGCTGCTAGACATACAGTAGGTGGCCTGTGTGTGTGTGTGTGAGAGAGAAAGAGAGAGAGAGAGTGAGATGGTGACCTGGGGAGTAAGCCCTAGAAATGCTACCAGCAGGTCATTTTTTTTAAGAAATAAGTTATTTATTTTTCATTTTTACCTGAAGTTCATTCAAAAGTGAAATTTCTGTTTCTGTTTTTTTCTTTGATGTCAGCTCTAAAAATATGCTGTTCTAGAAAAGAATGTGATTTTGATTTGATGAGTGAGATTAAGAAGATATGGGAACCCTGAATATGCTTTATGCGTTAAAGCCAAAATAAAGTTCACAATAAAAGTTAAAAAATAAAACCGCTTGCTTTTTACTTTTTACTTCAAATACTTAAGTACATTAAATATCAGAAAATTACTTTTGATACTTAAGTACAGTATATATCAGATACTTTAAGTAATATTCACTTCTAGGTAACTTTCACTTCTACCAAAGTCTTTTTCTAGTACGATACTTGTACTTTTACTCAAGTATTGCTTTCTAGTACTTTATACAACACTGTGCACAGTGATGCCAATAAAGCTCATTGAATTGAATTGAGAGAGAGAGAGAGAGACTTTGTAAGCCCACACAAACACATGCAGATGAAAGTTCTCGCGCTGAAGTCGGGTCGGCTGAGATTGTGGAGAACAAGAGCGCGTGTCAAGTTACCGTTTCGCTCCTCCCTCGCGCCAGGCTAGAGGCCAGGAACGTTTCAACACTGCC
>NC_063196.1:5991640-5994140 GCF_017589495.1 Alosa alosa
TGATATGTTATTAATGTTTATTAACTTCCACTTAACCAAATCAAGAGTCATACTAACAAAACCACTTCCTGTTTTGATTATAATTAATAAAGCCTACATAGCTAAGGATTGACAGACTTGTTCCAGATGGCATATTTTGGCACTAGTGTTGACATGTTACAAGGACTAGTAGTGCTTGACCATTGTTGAAACTTTAAGTCAGATGTACATGATTTTTTGTAACTTATATTTACGACTTCTATATGGTATGTTATGGAATTTAGTTATTTTGGCAGAGATGGTAAAAGTACACACTTTTCTATACTTAAGTAGAAGTACACATACATCTGTAAAAAAAGAATCTAGTAAAAGTATAAGTAGTGATTAAACTTCTTTACTCAAGTAAAAGTAACAAAGTACAGACGGATTTTATGATTGAAAAGCAAACAAATAATATGATGTTTTGATGTCTACATATTGTAATAAAGCACTGAATTTGACAAATACGTTTTCCATGATCATTTAACCAATGTTTTGGTGCTGCTGCCCCTTAAGTGGCATAGCTGCGAAGTCAATCCCATTTTGCATCTCTATTGTCCCATTGATTCAAGTTGAAATCAGCCTTGATATTAGGAAAGCACACAATGACTTCAAATAAAATTAATTGATAGTTCTGAAAATGTAAGAAGTAGAAAGTACAGATATTACTGTGAAAATGTAGGGGAGTAAAGTAAAAAGTTGTTCCAAAAATAGATATTCCAGTAAAGTACAGATACCTGAAAATGCTACTAAAATACAGTACTGAAGTATTTGTACTTAGTTACTTCCCATCTTCCCATCTCTGGAATTGTCATTCCATCACTAGTGTTTTCAGTGCCGATAAAGATGAAATTTGGTGTTTCTGTGTTTGAATTGTGCCTTCTAGAAACTTCTGTGCCAAGTGGTCAGCTTGAGGGAACATCCCTGGAGAACGAGTCTCTTGGAGCAAGAGAGGGTGTCAGTGCTCGATCCAACTCCTTCCCCACCACCTCCTCTTCATCCTCCGAGGAGAAGGAGGCGCGAGCCACACACGTCATCGTACCTCTCATCAAGCCATCTGCAGGTGTGTGATGCTTACTACACACACACACACACACACACACACACACACACACACACACACACACACACACTCTCTCACACACACACACATACTGTACACACACACACACACACACACACACACACACACTCACACATACTGTACACCAGTGGTTCTCAAACTTTTTCTTTCATTTTCCACTTTGATCAAGGGGGCATTCTCGAGCCCCACCTGTCCCTCATCGCTCTAAGAAAGTGGTAGGTCAAGCTTAAAATTGTCAAATTTATTGAAATAATGACAAGTTCTAAATATATCCTCTTCAACAGAGTTAAAATCAGCTGGTGCTGCAGATATAATAATAAATGAATACATAACACACATATTTCTGTTTTCCAGCAACATATTAGGAAGCATAGGCCATTTTACAGCATTGTACAATAAATTCAATGAAATACCAACATGCTGCATTAAATGGATTCATAATCCAGTCATACTGAGCACTGCTGGTTGGGAAATAATTTTGAAATAAACTTTGCAGGTATGTGATGTAGGCCTACTGTTTAATACATGGGATCACAAGAGTGCCTCCCAATCAGACGTTTCAGCGATTTCGCTCAGAAATCTCAAAGGCATAATACTGTCGCGATCGAGGCGCCTGTCCCATACTCAAGTTTTTTTGGTGAATGCAGTAATCTTATTTGCTAGGTGAGGTAGGCGCTTGTCTTTGCCTTGTAACTGGACATTTAACTCAAATGTATCGCTAAGATATATCAAATATATCACTAAGATAGGCCAGCTTCACAAGAAATGTTTATTAGTGAACGTGCTTGCAGATTCAAACATGCGCTCTTCCTCCAAGAAGAGGCTTATTTCGAGCTCAAACACGCGACAGCACTTTACCTCGGAAAGCCACCTTGCCTCGCTGTGAAACAGTACAGCCTTTTGGTCAGCTACCATCTCTTCGCAAAGTGCGGAGAATAGACACGCTTTTAAGGGCCGGGTTTGATGAAATTCACCACTCTCACAACAACGTTCATAATCTCATGTAGTTCGGGACTAACAAAGCGGCCTTGACACGAAGGCTTCCTGTGAATAACACAGTGCATCCATTAAGATCGGTGCTACCTGGGCCCAGGCTACAGATAAAAATAAATAAAAAAAAACTCCTGTTTTTCCGCCAGTTCGTGGCATGTCTCCGCGACCCACAGTTTGAGAAACGCTGCTGTACACACACACACTCACACACACGTCATCGTACCTCTCATCAAGCCATCTGCAGGTGTGTGATGCTTACTACACACACACACACACACACACACTCACACACACGTCATCATACCTCACATCAAGCCATCTGCAGGTGTGTGATGCTTACTACACACACACACACACACACACACTCACACACACGTCATCGTACCTCTCATCAAGCCATCTGCA
>NC_063196.1:5996640-5999140 GCF_017589495.1 Alosa alosa
CACATTTTTCTTACCAGTCAGGGAATGAACTGGCCAGTCACATTCTGGAACCTATGTAGATTCTTTGTACACTCTGTTCACATGAGAAATGATTATTGTGAGGTTTATTATGAAATGTGAGCTTCAGCTATTGCAGATGAAATGTAGTTGATTGTATCGTATTTTGAGTCATCCTAATCTTTTTACGCAGGTTTGTGATTGGTGCAAACGCCTGCAGTCTACACAAGAATATGTTGCCACGGGAACAGGGGATGAGCGTCTCCATTTCTGCAGCTCAGAGTGTGTGAATCAGTACAAGATGGACGTCTTCTATCGGGAGGCCCGGGCCGCACTGACGGCCAGGCAGTCCACCGAGGACCGTGCTGCAGAGGTCAAGGAGTCAAAGGTCAATGAAGGGTCACCCCCGTCACCCCTCCTCACGCCAGCCTCCTGGACGAGTGGCCTGAGACCAACACCCTCGCCAAATCCCCCTCCCGCGTCATCTTCATCAGCATCATATTCTTCATCAGCATCAGCAGCATCATCAGCATTATCATCAGCAGCTCCTGAGCCAATCAGCGTGTGCCAAAGAACGAGTCTGTGCCACTCGTCTGCCTCCTCTTCCCCTCATCCTCCCGTCTCATCGCCCAGTCAGGAGAGGTTCGCCATCGCCAGGGTCCCTGTGGCACCTCCACCCCCACCCCTGACCCCACACACACTCCCACGTCCCTCACACACACCCCCTCCGGCCTCATCACACACACACTCCCCCTCACACGCGCTCGCCGTCACTCACACGTACACACAACCCACTCCTGTCGCTCTGGCACACACGCGCCCGTCTCCGCTCGTCCCACCTGCTGCTGTCCTGATGCCCGCCTTCCCTGGTGCTCCCATGATGCACTGGGCCCCAGGATGCCCACAGATGTTGCCCCCGCATGCCCCCCCACCCCCACGTGCCCCGGTTCATCCTCCCGGTGCCCTCACTGCCTCCGCCGTTCCCCCAAAACACCATTCTGGTCCCCTATCCCATAATAATCCCTCTGCCAGTTCCCGTGCCAATACCGATACCGATACTGCTGCCCGCGGGCGAGCAGCCATCACACTCATCGCCGGTGGCGGGCAGCGAGGCTAACACATCTCCGGTCGGCCGAGGAGACGCCACACACGCAGGAGTGTGTGTGAAAGCAGAACGCCCCTCCTCGCCACACACACACACCACCAACACACACAACCAGGGAGCAGCAGCAGAAGCCCAGAGCAGCACACACTCCGCCATGGAGAGGGAAGATGGAGAGAGAGAGAGAGAAAAGGACCAGGAGGACACGGAGGAAGAGAGAGAGACGGTAGCAGAGGAGGAGGAGGACGACAAGAAGCCGATGATGAACGGACAGAGAGAGGGATGGAGGGAGGGATGGAGAGAGAGGAGGGTCATCCAGAGCGTGACTCCCACTACAACAGCCATCGCCGCGGAGATGGACGACCGGAGGAGGCCCAAGGAGGAAGTGACCGTCAGAGAACCTGCCTGGTGCTCGGGTCAACACACACTCTCCACACACACCGCCAACAACGGCACGGTGCTGAAACGTCACACACTCTCACCACACACCCACGTCATACACCTCACACACACGGCGCAGACTGCCGTCACACACGCCGCATCCACACACACCTCGTCTGCTGTGCAGGAACAGGCCGATCAGACACGCCACTCACACTCACCCCACATTACACACACTAGCAGCTCACACACACACCTAATAACCTGTGCTGTCAGTCAAACCGTTACCATGCCAACAGATTCCTCACACAAACTGTCCCCACCCCCTGAGTCACCCGAAAGCCAATCAGACGAACTTAAAGAGAACTGCGTCTGGAATGGGCAGTGCCATGAAGTGACTGACAGCCAGGCACACCAATCGGATGGCTCGAGAGGAGCTGAGGAGGAGGAAGAACACACAGATGTCCAACACACTCCTGCCAAACACACACACGTGGTGCTGAAGCGCGCTCACACACAGACCCAGACACACACACAATCACTGCAGGAGTGCTCAGAGGAGGAACCAGAGGAGAAGAGAGGCTGTCTACAGATCAGAGATCAGAATGCATAGAGCAGGTATGTTTGTGTGTATGTGTGTACGTATGTGTGTGAGTGTCTGTATGTGTGTGTGTGTATGTGTGTGTGTCTGTGTGCGCGCATCTGCATGTATATGTGGTGTGTGTGTGTGTGTGTGCATCTGTATGTGGTGTGTGGTGTCTGTGTGTGTGTACGTGTGTGTGTGTGTACGCCATGTTGTATCGTGCCATAGCCCTAGCTGTATTTTGTGACTTCAGACAGACGCAGGTGGTTAGTGTCAGTTCTCTGATCCCGGACGCTGTGATATCCCACACACTAAAATGTCAGATTTACTAGCGTGCCTTTCAAAGGGTCTGTGTGTATGTGACTTGACATGCTGTCCTTTATCACATGGGTTTTTGGCCTTTTAAGGCCCCAACGTCATACTCCAGGCAGCGCTGC
>NC_063196.1:6004140-6016640 GCF_017589495.1 Alosa alosa
GGTGATGGTCAGATTCTGAGTGCATTATACAGTGTGGAGGGTGGATTGCAGGGTACCATAGTGCAAGGTTGTATTTGGTGGGTAACACCTGCAGTCTGGCTTTGGCAGTGAAACAGAGGATGTCCTCCCCAACAGCGGCATTTGTAAACATGGAGTGTAAAACAGAGTGGTCGACAAAGTGTAGGCATGCCAACTTTCCCTGCATTCTGAGTCCGGTCCAGTCCACACACACACACACACACACACAGGCTCACTCAGACACAAAATATCTGTCTGTGACTGTTCAATAGTACTGTATTTGCTCTATTCCAGTGATAAACACATAAACACACATACACACATCTTTGACATGGTTCCGACTTGTTGTACAACTTTCTTTGGCCCTATAACAGCAATAGCATGGACAGTTAGCTTGTTTACAGTTGATTCCATTGTTGCGAAGCCTGCTTTCAGGCTCAACCGTCGTCCTACTATGGTTGTTATAGTTACCATTCATAAGCATTGACATGGAACGGTGATTAAACTTTTTTTTTACCAGATCTACTTCATAGGTGTACTGTTATTCAGAATAGAATAATAGCCACCACACCAGCCAATCAGAAAAGAGTATTTCTTCTCTCCGGGTGATAAATTACATCAACAGCCTATACCATTCCATGTGTTGCCATAGAAATGATCTCATTGTAAATAGCAGTAAACAGCAACAGACACAGAATCATAATAAATGTTCAAGTTAAACATATGGTTAGCAATAAGGAAGAAGTATTGTTAATATTTGAAGTCAACGGACAAAAGACTAGACCCCTATACTTGCAGTGCTCCGCATACTTGCGGACGTGAAAAATAAAACCGCCTGTTCAGAGGGGACATGAACAAACACACACACACACACATACCAGAGGCTTTAATGAGGAGACACAGCACTCAACAAATCCTCCATAGAAAGGCATGGGGTTAGTTTGTAATGACAATATGGAAGTTGTCTGCACATATCCCACCCCTTCCGTGGCCAAAATTCGACGTGAAGACATCGTGCCAGTCATGTGATGTGTGGAGAATACATTGTACCAATCATGTGTTGTGATGGAGCTGGAGCGAGGTTGGGGTTGTGAAGACTTGCGCACGCGCAGTTCTGCTAAAAACAAAGAGACTTGCATAAAAGGACTTTGCACACACACACACACACACACACACACACACACACACACACACACACACACACACACCAAGCTCCCACTACAGATTGTTTCAGTGAAGTATATTGTGCACACCTTATTGAGTCTTTGAGTACACTCTTAAAGGAGAAATCTGGCGAGTTTTCACATAGATCTCCACTTCTCGAAGGTCACCAAGTACTGTCGGTATGAAAAAAATTAAAACAATCGGTTTTCCTAGCTCGAGTTGCTACATCCAGCAGCTAATGCAGTCAGACAGCTACAGCGCTACACTCTGTGTCTGTGGGCATGTAAATGGGAGCTCACGGACATGCCCCCATAGTGTAGCGCTGTAGGGGAGCGTAGCTGCCTGGCTACGTTAGCTGCTGGATGTAGCAACTCGAGCTAGGTAGCACCTATTCTTTTTGGGGGGTTTTGTACTGACAGTACTCAGTGACCTTCAAGAAATGGAGATCTATGTGAAAACTCGCCGGATTTTTCCTTTAAAACGAATGAGTGGAAAATAACACAACTTGTGTTGTTTTTAACACATCTCTATGTCCAGATAGGGACAATTTTCTTTTGCTATTTGTTTCAAGAGTGTACACAGTATGTGTTGAAAATAACACAACTTGCGTTGAAAACAACACAGCTTACATTGTTTTTAACACATCTCCTTGTCCAGATAGGGACAACACAGTTTGTAATGTTTCCAACACATTCGTTTTAGTATAAAAGAGAGTGCGATCATAAACAAATGACTTTCAAATTCAGTTGTATTTGTATTTCAGTTTGTGTGCCTTATCAGAAGGTGGAGGGGCGGGGTATTTCCCAGTTGCCGTGTTTCCTTATTTCCTAAGAATGTTTTAGATATGATATCAGGGGTATATCCTTTGAGAGACCATGGCCTTTGTGCTGACAGTTCTGTGTTTCATGTTACGAGTGTTTATGTGTCTGTGTGCATTGTGCATGCACACGCTTGTGCATGTGCATGTGTGTGTGACCTTCACCCTGATACCACAATCAGTACCACAGAGGAGAAACCAACAAACGGCGCTCCCTTTAACTCTTGCTGGAGAGTAGGCTAAATTGAAAGTAGTGAGTAAGACTAAACTTAAGTGGACAAGGGTAGGTTCACTCCCAGGCTGACCTCACCAGACGCCAAACAACTATGGCACACACTCACACACACACACAGATACGCACACACACACATGTGTACACACACACACACACACAGAGAAAGAGAGAGAGATCATAAAGGAGGAACAGAGGTAGCCTACTCCATTGTGACCATGTGATTGTAGCAGTGTTCCAACACAGAGCATCTTCAGCTAAGATTAACTTGGTTCCCAATACTAACGTACTTGGAATAGGCTAGCCCGGAGAGAGAAAGTAGGCGTGACATAATATAGATACACAAACATCCGTTGCCTGTGACATGGCTCTACTCAGTATCAACTCCAAGGCATCTCTGTGTTTTTCATGGGACTTTGAACATAAAGGCTATCCTAAGTATATCACCGTCCCCAGGCGTAATGCGTTATATTTAGGTCGCTCATTGGTCGTTGCAGGGCCAGCCAAGCTCGTTTGTAAGGCGACGCATCAGCGTTCCAGAAATACAGCACGCGCTGTCGGTAAAAGCGATGGCTGAGATAAGAACGGAGGAATTCCTGTGCGCCGAGGGGAGGGGAGGGGAGGACGCGAAGGGAGGGGTGAGAGAGAGGGAGGGGGTGAGAGAGTGGGGTGACGGAGAGTGTGAGAGGAGAGTTCATTGAAGTAAACGGGAGAGTGTTAGGTGCAAAGCGACGCTCCGGCTGACCACATTCAGAGTTATATTTTTACGCGAAAGCCTGAGAAACTTCAAGGAGCCTTTGACGGCCCCACACACTAAGATTTCACCTGATAACAAACTCGCCAGGGATTTGGAAGTTTCTGAAACAGGACGGTGAACCCGGCAAAGGGAACAGCACATTGAGGAACGTGGTTCTGAAAGGGTATTCTTCAACTTCAACGGAGTAATCAAAACGAATACATCTGATAAACGTGTATTGATAAGTGTGTTTCGAAATAATCGTTCTCTACCTCGTTCAACGCCTGCCCGGATACGTTCACGAGTAGCTTCTACAGGAAGACAGGTAGTGGATACAAAAGGCACAGATTGGAGGTGTGTGTGTGTGTGTATGAGAGTGCGTTTATCGGACAGCCGGGCTTGCCGTCACATGTTCCCGAGGACTGGCCTCTGCCTAGCCCGTCATTATGTCGAGCGGAGCGGAACGGCGCCTGGAGAGCCGGCTGCGGAAGCTGGAGGCCATGATCAAAGATCCGAAGTCAGCGTTAAACTTGGAAAGTTTACTGGTAAGTTAACCGCCCCAAGAACTAATTCACATTGGTCCCCACTATCTCGGCATCAGACGCGCTTTCTTCACTTAAAACATAATTCTTTTCAGGTTCATTCATTCTCTATGTCAGGAGAGTGACGTGATGATGTCAGTAGCTTATACGAGCGATGTAGTAAGCTGTCATCTTTGATCATTCGCGCGCGCGCAGCTGCTGGCACAACAGAGGGCGCATGCAGCACAGAAGTCGGATTTGGACGCTCTCTCGCGCTATACTCACGAGCTGCTAGCCAGCCACTCACTGTTAACTCCACTTGCCTGTCTACCTGTGTCTGATTTGTGCCACTGTCAGCGTTATTTCAAGAAGACCAAGGATCCATATTTGGCTACATTGGTGGCGACCTCATATTCTGCAAGTAGTGGTTACTGTATGTAGGCGTCCCTTTGCATCAAGTGCAGTCAGGGATTCATCAGGGTCATCACCACACTGGGCTAATTTCACACGTCATCCAATTCAAGAAAAGAGAAGAGAGATCCAGTCAAACCTTGTGTCCATGCAGGGAAGGTTTGCTGACTACTAAATAATTAACCAACTTCTTCAGACTGCAGACTTATTAGTCTGACTGAGGAGTGAGGTCTGGCTACTCTCTGAACCTGAACCACTCCACCTTTGATCCTGAATGAATCTGTTTGATTTAAACAGAGCCAGTCCTGAGCATGGTGCTATGAGACGGCCTGTTGAGGCTGTTTATAATTATAGTAACTTTGCTGTGTCCTCAGAGGTAGGGGATTTCACAGTGGCAAATCAACAAACAAGCCATTTTACCATGAAAAACAAAATCACACAAAAACAAGTTAGCAACATTTGTGGGCAAAACAACATTGCCAACAGAGCAGCCTTTGAGAGCATTTCACTGGGGTTATCAAGCAGTAAAATAATTAAGAGACTAGAGACTTAAAGCCCTTGGAATGAATGTTTTGCCTCAGGCGCGTTCAGCCCACATGGATTTGGTGTAATGTGGAGGCCTGGCTCTTAGGAGCCTGGAGCACGACTCTGAAACTCGCTTGACATCTCTCATCTGTGGGTATAAACTGACATGGTTCTCATAGGAGATGTGAATGTACAGGGGAAGCAGTGTGTGTGTGTATGTACCAGGGCAGAGAAATAGTGTGCACATGTGCTGACACCTGGAGAGGTGGTGTGTGTTTTTTTCAGCTTAAGCCGGCTTTGCAATGGGCGTGTTTGGCACCCAGAAGCACACACACACATACACACATACAGATAGATAGACAGACAGACACAAACACACACATCCACACAGATAGAGAGACACATACACATTCACAGACACAATACTACACACACACACACACACACACACACAGATAGACACACAGATAGACACAACCTAACACAGAAGCACAGTGCCTTTTGCCTGTCTCTGTATCTGTCTCTGTCTGTCTCTGTCTCTGTCTCTGTCTCTGTCTGTGTGTGTGTGTGTGTGTGTGTGTGTGTGTGTGTGTGTACATGTGTGTGTACATGTCTGAGGAGAACTCCCTTGTCCTAATTTCTCTTAGTCCCAAATTAGCCCACACATCTCTGTGATGCCCACTGCCCACTGTGAAGAATGTGAGGACAGGATAAGCAGGCTTTTCCTGTGTGTGTGTGTGTGTGTGTGTGTGTGTGTGTGTGTGTCTATGTGTGTGTGTGTGTGAGAGAGAGAGAGAGAGAGAGAGAGAGAGAGAGAGAGAGAGAGAATGTGTGTGTGTGTGTGTGTGCATGTGAGTGTGTCTGTCTGTATGTATGTATGTGTGTGTGTGTGTGTGTGTGTGTGTGTGTGTGTGTGTGTGTGTGTGTGTGTGTGTCATGTTGCGTTAACACCTTTTGGTTTAAATGGGCATGGTGTTCTGGTCACACATTTACCTTGGTCATTTGCATATAGTAAATGCCTCTGAGAGTTGTGTCACACTGTCTGCCACCAGAAACCTTCACTTGATCTGGACAGATTTTCAAAAAGGGAAAATTATTTTTTTTTTATAGATATATACTATTATATGTGGTAGACTCATGCATGGAAGGATGAATGAAACTATAATATGAAACAATAAATATGGCAATTTGAATAATATATATATACTAACTATAGATGGTGACATTAAGGGTGCTTCAATTATTTGCTAAAAAAGTGCAATTGCTTGTTTAGGGCAATAATGATAATAGGTTAACAGATAATACTTTAACCACAGAAACATAATCTTGTTGTTCCCTACGACCCCTTCTTAGGTTTTAGTTTGCCTTCTTAGTAAATTGTTTACACATTAAGGGTAGTTGCTTGTTAAGGTCAGTATATAATAAGTATGTTTTAAGATATTTTAAGGGATCAATGTGTTCCAGTGAGAGCATTTATTTTCACATTTCCTGGTAGTTAGCTCTCTCAAAACTTAGAGAATATCATCTCACACAACAGGTCTGGAAATAGCCAGAATAGACTGCTAGCTATATGTAGGCTTATGAAGCTGACTATAAGACACGTTTGTACTAACCTCTCCCCAGTCCAAGCTCCCAACAGCAGGAGCATGGATTTAAAAGGGTTTTGAAACAAACACAAGGGAATAAAATCTGATTAGCTGCAATGTCATGGAGGCTCTAGATCTCAATCTCACTGCTGGGACAAAAAAAACAATGCTCTCCCCCCAAAAACAGCCAAAGCAACACACCCCACAGCTGCTTGACAAGGTCTCAGGTTTCAGCTAATGTGTGTGCGCGTGTGGGTGTGCATGCCCTCAAGACAGATTCTCAAGACTGCCAAAGTGACTCAGCATTAAACACACACACACATTCACACAGTGTATACACTAGTTTAAAACAGCTTGTTTTCCCTTTTTGGAGCCTTTAGTTGATTGACAGTACTTGCTGCTCCCTCGATATGTGAGCGCTTATCAGAGTATGTTGATGATGACACGGCTGCCATTCTGATCTCCCATTTTTTGTAAAAGGATGCCTTCCCACAAATAGGCCTGGGTGTATTGTGCAAACACTTGTTTGTTTGTGTGTGTGTGTGTGTGTGAGTGTGTGTGTGTGACTGACAGTGGAAGCTCCTGAGATGCAGCCAGGAATAAACCAGCTTAGAAGACAGGCCACACACACACACACACACACACACACAATGTTCCTTTCAGTTGCTCTAACACAAAATCCATAATAAATCCACAGCTAAAGACAGCTCATCAGTGGTCATCACTGTTTGATCAACGTACCAACGCTGTACCAGCACCTAAATGTCTTGTGGGGCAGCCGTGGCCTACTGGTTAGCACTTCGGACCTGTAACCGGAGGGGTTTCCGGTTCGAATCCCGACCAGTAGGCACAGCTGAAGTGCCCTTGAGCAAGGCACCTAACCCCTAACTGCTCCCCGAGCGCCGCTGTTGATGCAGGCAGCTCACTGCGCCGGAATGAGTGTATGCTTCACCTCACTGTGTATACACTGTGTGCTGTGTTTGTTTCACTAATTCATGGATTGGGATAAATGCAGAGACCAAATTTCCCTCACGGGATCAAAATAGTATATATACTTATACTTATACTTAAATAAGAGCTAACTTTTCTCACCAAAGAAGCATGTGATTGCAAAACACATTATTTTGTCAAACCACATTTGTTCACATTATATCGCTGTTAGTGCTCTAAATAGTACTTAGTAAAACTAAAGGCCTCATATAACCCATATTTATTATTACACAGTTCATTAGTTCTGAGACATTAGTTCTGAGACTGCTGAGTAGGATTGAACCCCTATGTAACCCAAGCGCCATGCTTGTACTTGCAGTGACAGCCTGGATTTGTCTAAAGACCAAAGACTACTGTGTAGATAAGCCATAGATGTTTCTGCACTTCACTACATAGCACACTATAAGTTTTGGTTGCACTCTTCTTTTTGTTTGATATATTAAAAGGCTCCATTCCTGTGCTTTGGTACTTGATAATGTACAAGTTCTCATTGGATCAAGCGGTATTCACACTAGAACCTAGTACTCACGACCAGGGTGTGATTATCTGACAGCACACCCATTTTGTCATGTATAAGTTCTTGAAGGAACCATTGGCCTAGTGGTTGTGATGTTGACATTTCTTGCTCGTAACCTCTTTCAACCTCTTCCTATGACTGTGTTATGTAATGCTTTACGTTGATAGTTTACCCACAGAGACTTAACAGATCCTCTGCTGAGATTCAGCATGTACCAAACCCAACCCCTAACCCTGTCCTTAACCATAAATTGTATTTACAGTAACAGTGTCAACAGATATCAAATGTAGTAGTGAGTCTGAGGCACTCAAGAGGATATTTGTAAGTAAAAAGCCTTTATTGAGCTTGGTTTGACTCACTACTAAATTTGAAATCGTGTTTGATCTCTAAGCTGATGAGCACCAGAGGAGTACTAATTTCTATACACACAAGCAGCACTCATGGTGAAACTCGTTTGTGGATTTAAGTGTCAACAGATAGTTTAAGCATCTGTAGATACTATAGTCTAAAGATTGTCCAAGTAAAGTGTGACCCAAATCATTTGTCAGCTGGGATGGCTGTCCATTTAGCAGTGTCCTGACTGGAAGATGCTATAAAACTTCGGTCACTTCAACTTCAGTTGTAGGTTGTACATTGTACTGTACTTGTCATTGTCTTGTTGCTGTTTTGTTTGCGTACGTTGTCCATGGTAACAAATTAGTTTCCCCTTTTGGGATTAATAAAGTGATTACATCCATCCATCACTGATTCAAGAGGCCAGGGGATTCCCAGCGATGTTCATTTGCTTCTCAATGGCTGTAAGATCATGCGGTACCTATTCCTTAAGTGTAGAGGTCCTTAAACCAAGTCCTAGCGTTTGCTTCCATCAGCTTAAAATGCTGATCCTCAGTCAGTCAGCACATTTGCACTGTGTCCTCTAACAGATAGTTGTCAGTTTCCTGTGTTGATGTAGGACAGCATGACGTAAGTCGTGTGAGTTGGCACAGTGTGTAAAAAAGCGTGTGGGTATTCCCACACGTGTGTTTGACGCGTAACGTTTACATGGCCAGAGGGGCTTATTAAGAGTTAACTCTCTATAGAAGGACTCCTTGTTGCCATGTCCCGTCCTATTACACACACACACACACACACACACACGCACGTACAGGAAACTGAGATCATGTCCTGCCATTGAGCTCAGTGATAAATCCCACTACACACACACACAAACACACACGCACACACGCACACAAGTTTACGGACTTCCTGTTTGCCCATGCAAATTGTTTGTGTGTGTGTGTGTGTGTGTGTGTGTGTGTGTGTGTGTGGGGGGTATATTTGTGTGTGTGTGTGTGTGTGTGTGTGTGTTTGCGTGCAAAGGAAGCCCTCCAATGTGTATAGTGAAGAGTGGGCTTAGAGCAATGAGTAGGCAGTAATGACAGACAGTCACCCTGTGACACACACACACACACACACACATCCAGTAGGCAGAATGTTTAATGTAATGTTATCTACAGTATCTATCTATCTATATTATATACTTTATACTTATACTATCCTATACTATATACTTTGAATTTCCCTTTGGGGATCAATAAAGTATCTATCTATCTATCTATCTATCTATCTATCTATCTATCTATCTATCTCAAAAGGTTTATTTTCCTTTGAACTCTTCAGCTGTTACAATCTGCTTATGAAGGCTGCTTTTTTGGAGATGTTGCTTTCTGCTACACAGTTGCAATGGTTGGGCCCACACGTTGTGTTTACTGTAGCAGCCGTTGACTCCTGGTAGCGCATGTTAGACTGTGAAGGAGGGCGAGAACACGACGCAGCTATGGACACAGTCACAGATGCAGGGCTTAGCGTTCCCATGCACCGTGCCAGAATTCAGGTGTGGGCTAGACTGTTAGTTAATAGTTATTTACACATAAAGATGTTGAAAATGTCTGATAACTTCACTTCAGATATTTCCTTTGCTTTAAGCCCTGCAGGTGTGCCTGATTATACTGTATTATGTGCATTGTTGTGTCATATCAATTAAGCAAAGTGATTAGCTGCGGAGAGCACGTGCTGGACTGTCATGGTGTGTCTGGGCAGATCCTGGGTACAGCATGCGAGGTGTGTTACAGCTATCTCCAGCCAATTGTGGCTTGGTGTTGTATCCCATGTCATGCGTGACTTTAACTTATAGTATTGTGTATATCAGTGATATAGTCTAGTTAGCTGTAGTGGGGATAGGCCTACTGTGATCAACCCCAAATGTTACATTTTCTCTCCATTGGTTTGGCTCATTTCTTGAAACAGAAATTACATTCTCAAAACACTAAGGTAATTTGGCAAAACGGTCTTACAGTACAGCACAACACTATACAGCACAACAACAATGCTCACTTGCAAAAGCTCATATCTCTCCCATAACCTTTCACTCATGCATGCTTCAAAACTAAATTCTTTTCCCATATAAAGTCAGTGCCACAAAAATTGCAAAGATCCTTCTCAATTGCTTTGGCTCATTTCTTGAAACAGACCGGACGTTCTCAACACTCTTGGTGCTTTTGTCAAAATAACCTGGATGGTTCAGCACAACAAACATGGTTCACCTGCAAAAGCTCATATCTCTCCAAAAACAGTTCACTCATGTATCGAAACTAAATTTCTTTCTCATATGAATAGTCAGTGCCCCCAAAATGCATCGTCCCTTTGGCATTGTGTAAGCACTGCGAGTCAAAATAGATGTTTTGTCACCATTGAAATATCTCTCATGTCCACCTCTCAGTCTTAGCCCAGTCCTTCATTGACAATGGTTACTGTACTCGTTTTTTGTCTAGCTAACAGAATATAATTGTTTATACAACAATTGGGTTCTATGGAACTATTTATTTGTTTCTGATTGGCCGAGAGACGTTCCATGAGTTGGAATATCCCTCCACATATCCCTGGACATTTCAACTCAGACTCAGCACAGCTAATAATAAATCACTCCGCGACACAATGTGAAGATTTGACACCCAGCTCTCCACTATTTCAAGCAATGGGTTACTCCTTAGCAAACCATAACGAAACAGTGCTTCACCACATCTGTGGATTAAGCCACACAGTCAACTCAATGTAAGTAAGATAAACGAGGATGCTAATTGTTCTCAGCATTGCCAGCATTGTGTATAATATGATTGTCACTTGGAGGAGACTTGTAGATAACGTTAGCATAATTAGCTAACCGCTGCTAACGTGCTAGCATCGTCACGTCAGGCTGTGCACAGTAATATTTATTCACCATAAATTAATAAAGTTGAGTGGTTCTGCAATGTAGACAATGTTTCCGTTTTCTGTAGTACCATGTCCCTTACATGACATGGCCCATTGTCCTTGTAACATGCATTCAGCAAACCTAGATATGAATGTGATTTCAGCCCGACTTTCAACATTTCTTTCAAGAAGACATGTAAACCACCAAGACCCGTAACGAGGGATCTGGAATGTTGGTTACCTAGCAACCAAGAGGCTGTCTATTGAAAAGGGAACTATTTTTTGATGCGTAAGAACGATGTCGAAATTAACATTTTTAAACAATAATGGGGTGTTTTCAGATTATTTAGTTTGTTGTAGAATTGTTGTATAAAAGCAATATAGCACTCGTGATCGTGGGATTGGTCATGGATATTCCCACGGCTGTTGTTGCCTGCGCCACTCGACCTCCGTCCCCGTGGCTACGGCCGAACAACACCCGTGGGAATATCCATGACCAACCCCACTCTCACTCGTGCTATATTGCTTAAATATATATAGACTTATACACTGAAATGATGCTGACATGTTTTGGAGAGAACAACCATTAGACTGAGAATCGACAATCAGTTTAGATCAACAAGATCTATTCACTTGGAAATTGTGCTATATGGAGGCTACCTGTACTTAATAATTTGCAAAGGGGTAGATGACAAATAGCAGAATTCAGACTGTCCATGTGTCACACACTTATAAAAAATGGCAATTTTTAAGAATTGATATGGAAATGTTGTAGGTCTGGTAGGTTCAAGTTCTGTCATATTAAATTTATTGGATTTGTATTTCACTTTTGACTTAAAATAATCATCCAAACATAAAAAATGTCATATGGTGTGACTGTCCACCATGTGTGCGAACTTCCTAAAAAGAGTGTATATCCATAAAAAGTATAATTACTTTAAAGTTTTACCATGCATATAAAATAATTGGATGTTTTTTACAACCACAGAAAGTTTTGATGTTTATGCATGCTGTCCAACTAAGTTATAATCAAATATATTTTGTCCATAAAATGGTTGTCAAATGGCGTGACACTATATTGTATATTTTGACCGGGCATTCATTTGGACATTATTATTGGGAAGAGGACCCTGCTTAATCAGGAAGTAACAATAGAATGTCAGGAGTAATTGGCATGGTCAAGAGGTGAGTTCTGCTTTTTGGATTTTTATATAAAAAGCTTTGAATTGGACATCATCAATCGTGGCCAAATTTTAGTGTCTTATGGTGTGACATCATTTGCCTAAAAAGTAGCTATTTTCCACAAATATTCTTCATGAATTCTTAAAAAGCACTGCTGCCATGTGGTCAGTTGCATGCTAAATAATAGTTAGCTGTATTTAACTGTCTAGAAAATTAGCTTAACTGTCAAAATGTCATATAGTGTGACGCTGCATCATATGGTGTGACAGCTTTTTTCAAGTCACACTATATGACATTTCTGTCACACCCTATGACCAAATTGCATTTTTACATAAAAGTTCTTGTAAAAACATGTTTTAAATTCAGATATTATATGTTTTTTGTTAAATCTGTGATAATTGGGTAAAAAATGTATCTGTACAATTCATATTTCTCATACTTTTTTCTTTTATGTTACCATGACATGTAAGTTTAAAAAATAAATACTAAACTTTCATCTATTTTGCTGTTACACGCATACACCATTCATACAGTGACTTCAAAATTCATTGTTAATGATTTTATTGTCATTTA
>NC_063196.1:6034140-6051640 GCF_017589495.1 Alosa alosa
CATCGCAATCAGGGGAGAGTTTGTTCATCTGCAGACTTGGGGTCGGAGTTTGGGGATGTGACTGCTCTCCCCTGGAGCTTTTGAAGGCCTGTTGTTGTCAACTGAGAGCTTTGAGGGAGAATGAGGGTTTTTTTCTCACCAAATGATGTGCAGTATTATAGTATGCTTTGGTGCAACATAACGAAATGGCATGTTTTATAAATACAATGCAACAACAAAATGATACGTGAATAAATTACGTCAAATTTCCATAGAAAAGTGCTCTTGGGCCTTAGATCTAAATTGATGCCATAGTGTTTGTGTTTGTGCTGTTGGAGGCATTTTGAAAGGAATGTTGAGTGTGAGTTTGACCGTGCGTGTGGACTTCTCTCTGCTCAATCCACTCCTGGAGGAAATCCCTCCACAGGCTTCACAGAAATTCATCCCATTCTTTATTCTCTCTCCCTTTCTCTCTCTCTCCCCTCAACATCTCTCTCCCTTTCTCTCTCTCTCCCCCATCCCTCTCCCCCATCCCTCTCTCTCTCTCTCTCTCTCTCTCTCTCTCTCTCTCTCTTGTGTTTTCTCTCTATTCGTTCCAGGTTGCTGAGTGCAGATAGCACATTCAGTTCTGATGAATTGGAGGACTCCTGTGAGAAAGACCAGATCTCAGAGAAGAAGAAAAATGTGAGTGTGTGTTTGTGTGCACCGAGGGGAACTTTGCTAACATTGAATGTGATTATTTGTTCATGTGAATATTTTTTGCGTGTTTCTGTGTGTGTGTGTGTGTGTATTTGTGTGTTTCTCTGTGTGTGTGTGTGTGTTTCTCTCTGTGTGTATGTGTGATTGTTCTGTCTACCACCAGTCGGAGGATCTTCTGAAGAAGCTGAATAAACTGGAGGAGCAGCTCAACCATGAGATGCAGGCAAAAGATGGTCTGGAGCTGAAATGCAGGTACACACACACACACACACACACACACACACACACACACACACACACACACACACACACACTCACACACACACACTCATACACACACACACACACACACACACACACACACATACACATACACACACACACACACACACACACACCAAACACAAACACACACACACACACACACACTCACACACACACTCACAATCATACACACTCACACACACACACACACACACAGACACACACACAAACACACACACACACACACACACACACACACACACACACACACAAACATTTTAATTATTTACGTTCTTATGTTATTCTTTCATTTTGACAGACAGGCAAACAGTCGTTTAGAGAAGATTTCCAAAGAACTGGAGGAAGAGGTATTTATTGTAATGGGTTGTGTATTTTGCTTACTGTATGTACACATTGTGTGTTTTTGGGTCTGCGAGTGTGTGTTAAACCTATTTCTGTGTGCGCGTGTGCGTGTGTGCGTGTGTGTGTGTGTGTGTGTGTGTGTGTGTGTATGTGTGTGTGTGTGTGTGTAGATGAATGCGCGGCAGGAGCTGGAGAGTTCTCTTAGACAGCTGGAGAGGGATAAAGCCCTTCTGCAGCACCAGAGGACTGAGAGCACCAAGAGAGTGGAGATGGTCACCGGCCGCAAAAAAGGCCTCGAGACTGAAGGTGTGTGTGTGTGTGTATGTGTGTGGGTGTGTGTATGTGTGCGCGTGTGTGCGTGCGTGCATGTGTGTCCGTGTGTCGTCTCTGGTATCTCTGGATTTGGGTGTGTGTCCTTTAATATGACTTTAATATGGTCTAAGTACTAATAACGTAAGTGCTTCATACTAATGTAAGTGCTTCTGTTGTTGATGCTGATGTTTTTTGAGAACTAACTCAATGTGTGTGTGTGTGTGTGTGTTGTGTGTGTTGTGTGTGTGTGTGTGTGTGTGTGTGTGTGTGTGTGTGTGCATGTGCGTTGTGTGTGTTTATTTGTGTTTTCAGTGACTAGTCTCAAAGAACAGCTGGAGGAATTGAGGAAGAAATCCCAAGACTCTCACGCCTCGACTGAGAAAAACATCCACCTGAAGAAAGAGGTAAGATTACACACCTATGGCTACACACACACACACACACAGTCACACACGAGTCAAACACACAAATTGTCCTCATTCAGGTCCTCTTAAGCCTCATTAAAGTAATACACACCAAATACACTCCGAATATGAGTCACAAGTGGAAAGTGACATGGTGCATTCATGGCACTTGGGAAGGGCAAGGAGCGCCCCCGTGGCTACTTTGTTTTTCCCACAGCATGTGTTCATGGGCTTTACCGTCGGAATGTGTGACAAACACGAATGCCACAACAAAGATGAAAACATACACTCACTAATCCTAAATAAACAACTGTATTGGCTTAAAATATAGTGTAAGACGCTTGTGAAAGAAAGATATGCAGCTTTCAAGTGACAAAAACGGCAAATTCCCAAGTTCACATTAAAACTGTTGGACATGAAAGGCCACATGGACTACAAACAAACTACAACGTGACGACAAAAGTGATGACGAGCCCCTAACTGGGCAACTCTGTTAGCAAAATCTAGCCCCAGTTTCCGACCTCTGACGTTTTTCCGAAGCCCATGAACGCTAGGACAGTTCAGATCCTCCATATGGGTGACTCATGTGAGATTCCCCTCTCGCTCCCTCCCTCTGGGTGGGCCAATGCCAGACACTTACCTCACTGTAGGAAACACACAGAAACGCGCTCAGTCCGAGTACAAACACACTTTTCAGAGTGTGTGTGAGAGTCCCCCTGTGATTAACCTCTCCGTCCTCTCTCTGCCTGTGCTGGGGCAAGTGGTGTCACTGCTGGAATGTGCGTGTGTGTGTGTGTGCGTGTGTTGCTGTGCATGTGTGTGTGTGTGTGTGTGCGTGTGTGTCCGTGCGTGTGTGTGTGCGCATGTGTGTATGTGTGTGTGTGTGTGTGTTGCTGTGCCTGAGAGGGTGATTGCAGGTTGGGTGCAGTGATTTAGGGCCGTGTTTTTCACAATGCACAAGAATGCTTCCCTGCTTCACACAGATTTAGGGGAGTGTATTTTGTCTCAGAAAAGCTGCACATAAAATGTCACACTGTGGTCTGAAAATGTGCATGTCTATGCATTGCTCTCTCTCCTCCTCTCTCTGTCTCTCTTTCTCCCCCCTCCCTCTCTCTCTCCCTCTCTTTCTCTCTCTCTCTCTGTCTCCCATGCCTTTCTCAGTGTTTGTGCGTTCTCCACCTTCATTATTGTTTTTTCTTACTGTGCTTTCCTCTTCCTCTTCCTCTTTTTATTCACTTCATCCACACAACGGACTGACTCACTCCCTCTGCCTCTGGGCTCTCTTAGTTTGCCTGTCCGTTAGTTTGCCTGTTTGTCAGTTCAGTAAACTGCTTTGGCATGACTGTATTGCAAAAGCGTAAGATATAAGAATGAAATAGAAAATAAAGTAAAACATGAAGTTGAATAAAGGGAGAGAATATAGTGATAATAGTATTAATAAAATGTCTTTTTACTGTAGGTGCATCTCAAAAAATTAGAATATCAATGAAAAGTAAAGTTTTTCCCGTATTTTTATTTTCATATAATCTAGATTCAATACACATAGAGTGAAATATGTCAAGCCTTTTTGTTTTAATCTTGATTATTCTAATCTTGATGATTATGGTTAACAGCCTGGAAAATCTGGAATCTCAAAATATAAAATGGACAGGGCAATGGACTTGTAATTTTATGAGATGCACCTGTATATCTGTGTGTCTCTTTCCTTCCATCCCTTGCCCCCCCCTCTTCTCTCTCTCCCTTGCTCTCTAATCCACCCCTCTCTTCCATTCCCTCTTTTCAGCTCTCCCTCTCTCTCCCCCCTTCTCTGTCGTTCTCCATATCTCCCTCTTTTCCTCCATCTCTCCTATTATTGCTCCTTCTCTTCTTCTCTTTCTCTGTCTCTCTCATGTATCACTCCCTCCTTCTCTACTTCTCTTTCTCTGTCTCTCATGTATCACTCCCTCCTGATCATCTTCCATCCCTTTCCTTTTTTTGTAATTTTTTTATGCTTTATTTTGATACCATAATATAGTAGTTTGTTTGTAGTGTATCATTTACATTCCTACTAGCAGTGTTGGAAAACTTTACTTTCTACATGAACTAGTTCAAAGTTCAGTTCACAAATTTAAAAAAAGCTAGTTCAGTTCATAGTTCATAATTTAAAACTGAACTTAACTAAGTTCACAGTTCCAAAAATGAACTAGTTCATAGTTCTTTTTTTCCATATGTTGCTGCAAGCTATTATTTTTCAACAATAGGCTAGGTACTGCAGTTCAATGTGCTGTTTCAGGTTTGCTCTGGATGTGACTGAAGTGCAGATATTTGTGCAGAAATATACAATTTTTCCCATCCTCACCGACCTTGTCATAAAACTTGTTTAAATGATTATGCGACGCCTCCTTGCTGCTTTGTCGCCTAGGCTACATGTCACATCCATGTTCCTTTTTGTTTTGATGACGCAGGCGGCGGTGCGACACTAGTGGCAGGTGTTGCTAGATTTGGTGTTTTTTCCGCTACATATTAAGGCCTGTTTACGATGTGTTTTATCCGGGTTTTCGCCTGGAAGGCTCTATAGAAATCTGGCACCCTATTGAACGAAGATAAACTGACAGAGCGTGCCGTTCACAGACACCAGAATAAACAAGTTCACATCAGGCAGTAATACAGTACTTTCAGTTCACGTTCACCCAAAATATGAACGAGTTCATAAACTATCGTTCAATGAACGTTTTCAGGCACAACACTGCGTACTTGTGTATGTTTATGTAAGAATGTGCGCTTTTGTGAACTTATTACTGCAGCACCCCAATTTAACTCTGGGATGAATAAAGTGATTAATTATCTATCCCCCCCCTCTCTCTCTCCCTCCATCTCTCCTCCCTCTCTCCCCAGTTGGATGAGGTGAGTGCGCTTCTGCAGGAGGAGCAGGAGGCGTCTGGGCGTCTGCGTAAGGCCCAGGCGGAGGCGGCACGGCAGGCCCAGCAGCTGGAGGTCTCGCTCAGGGAGCTGCAGGGACGCCTGGGCCTGATGGAGGGCGCGCGCGCCGGGCTGGAGGCCGACAAGCTGGCCCTGCAGGGGGCGCTGGACACAGAGAAGGCAGAGAGGAGCCGCGCCAGCCAGGCACTCACTGACCTGCAGGGTGAGTGGGGATGCCAGTGTGTGTGTGCGTGTGCGTGTGCGTGTGCATTTGTGTGTGTGTGTGTGTGTGTGTGTTAAGATGGGGGAAGAGGCTGGCCAACCAACCAGACAGTGGACATGTGGGGGGGGTGTGTGTGTGTGTGTTTCAATGACGAGGAGTCTGCACAAGACCCTGACAGACACAGAAATACAGGGTGGGTGGAAGAGAGAGATAGTGGAGTGTGTGTGTGTGCGTGTGTGCGTGCGTGCGTGCGTGCGTGCGTGTGTGCGCGTGTGTGTGTTTCAATGGAGAGGAGGCTGGCCAACCAGACAGTCACATACAGGGTGGGTGGGAGAAAGGCACAAGGCCAGATGTACGTACATTTGTGAACGTAGCGTTATCAGCGTCATGGACAAACCGCAGATTGTGAACGCAATCAGACCCAAGTTTCCGTCATATTTATCAAACTTTCCATCCATAGTGTAAATTGCGACTTTCTTTGCCTTTCTCCGCCTATTACCGCAATTTACGAACGTCCACAACTGAACGGCAGAGCCTACATACAATCGCAGTTGAATGAAGATAACTGATGACAACATTAAAAAAAAATCAAACGTTTAGCGATCATGAAATACATGATAAGATGTCAACAAGCAGAGAGATAATGAAGATCAGTAGTTCTACTCAAAGATTGGTAAAATCTAGCAAGTAGGAAAGTTTAAGTGAATGACGTGAAAGTGAAAGTAAGACATTCGAAAGGCCAACGAAAGTTAAGGTTGCTTTTGATAGTAGCCTACTACTTAAAAAACTGGTGCTCTAATTAGTGATTCTGTTGTCTTTGAAAGGTTCTCTTATTGACGCATTGAACTGCAATTTGGATTAACACCTGCTTTTACAAGGCGGAAGTATTTAGGCACAGAATAGACGTGCGCTTTCAGGAGCAGTCTTTGTACATACCTCGGAATACATAATTAGGCACTATTCACGCTTCCCCTCCCATCTCTTTACGCTAAACTCCCACTTTCCTCTGGATCCTCCCGTGAATGCATATGCATGACACGAAAAACGCAATATGCCATTTTCAGCTCCCGTGACAGGCAGTTTGCGGCCTGTTTGTACATACCTCGCAATGATTTTACACGCACACTGCAAAACAAATACGCCTGAAGTGGGCGCAAAAGCGTTAGTACATTTGGCCCACAGTGTTTGTGTGTGTGTGTGTGTGTGTGCATACATGTGTGTGTGTTTAAGTGCTTGTTTGTTAGTGTGTTTTCTTCCATCTTTCTTGTGTCTACAACAATATGAAACAGCGCATATTTTAGACTCATAGGAATACTTGTGGTAAACAAGGTTTAAAGGAGAGAGCAATCAAAGCAGCTACATTCAACTATTGCATAACTGAGGCAGCAGACAGGCCAAATGTAATTAAAAAGTAGATAATAATTCATAATTCTGAAGTGGATACCTTTTCCTTAATTGAGTTTTTATGAGGTTATTAGGTTCATCCCATGTCTTGGGGTCATGCATTGCACTTTCCATTCAGCATAAGGGGTGTTCGTGAGTCTTACATAAGAGGGATGTTTTGATTCAGCTGTTTATACAATTCCCTCGCCTGAATGATATGGTGTGTGTGTGTGTGGCGTGCGTGCGTGCGTGCGTTTTGTGTTTAATCTTAAAATGGGAAGGGTGATGGGGTCTGTGAAGAATGAGACCTCACGGTCCAAACTCACAAAGGGGATGCGCGCTCTTTCAGGCAACCAAGGTACAAGGAGACATTGACGAACCACAGACAAGTGCAAACTTTGTGCTAAGAGTGCTGGTTTATTTACAGTGTTCAAAAGTGATAAACAAAAACTTTGAAAAAAGGCTACAAACAAAAATCAACACGAGGGTTGCTCACACTTAAAGACTTAACTAAACAAAATAACCAATACAAAACTAATAAGGATTCAAAGAGTTAAATGTTCACAAACCAGACTCAGCCTCACAGCAAGCTGCTCTCCCTATGCCACTTTCTCCTGAATGACAGAAGCTCAGCCTTTTTATGGGCCTACCCATTACAAACGTCACTCAAAAAATGGTGGGAGAGTAGTGCACAAAACAATTAACAAAATAAATACATTAATCATAACAAAAATAAACATGCCATGATCCTAACAATTTTACCCATATTTTACGCTATAAAAAAATATATTTTCTCTTTCCCTAAAACCAGTTCAAAACCCGCCATCAAAACAAAAAAATACAAAAAGATTGCAACTTTGACAGTTCGGGTTTCTCGGGGGACCATTGATGGCGGGACACACAACAGGGAAGTGAATGCAGTCAGTGTAGGTGCTATGGCGTGGGAATACTGGTGCGTGTGGTGGAAATGTTTGGTGGAGCAAAACCAGCGGGTACCTCGCAGCTTGTGGAGATGTTGTGGATGAAAACTGGTGAGTACAGAAATATGTGTGACGCTATGTGACGGTGAAATATGAATGTGTTCAGAATGTGCTAAACCGGTATCGCGTGTAATGAACTTGCCAAGTGCCGTGTGCAGGTGTGTGTCGGGAAATGTTTGTCAGTTATGTGTAGGGACAACGTCGGGAGCATTTGGGGAAAAGTTTAACTGGAGGGCAACTTTTCCACAGGGTCTGATTTTACTGGTGCCCAACATTTAAAATAACTTCCTTTTGTGTGTCAGAGGCGACCTTTACAATCTCTCTCTTTCTCTCCCTCTCTCTCTCTCTCCCCTCTCTCTTCCCTCTCTCTCTCTTCCCTCTCTCTTCTCTCTCTCTTCCCTCTTCTCTCTCTCTCCTCTCTCTCTTCCCTCTCTCTCTCCTCTCTCTCCTCTCTCTCTTCCTCTCCCTCTCTCTCTCCCTCTCTCCTCTTCCCCTCTCTCTTCCTATCTCTCTCTCCCTCTCTCTTCCCTCTCTCTCTCTCTCTCTCTCCCTCCCCTCCCGCTCTCTCTCTCTCCCTCTCTCTCTCCCTCTCTCTCTTCCCTCTCTCTCTCTCCCCTCTCTCTCTCTCTCTCCTCTCTTCTCTCTCTCCTCTCTCTCTCTCTCTCTCTCTCTCTCTCTCCTCTCTCTATCTCTCTCTCTCTCTCTCTCTCCCTCTCTCTCTCCCTCTCTCTCTCTCTCTCTCTCCCTCTCTCTCTCTCTCTCTCTCCCTCTCCTCAGGTCGTATGGGGGGGTTGGAAGAGGAAGTGAAGCAGGTGAAGGCTTCTCTCTCTACAGCGGACAAAGAGAAGAGAAAGCTGCATGAGCAGCTCACCGACATGGAGAAGGTAAGTGTATCAAGTGTGTGTGTGTGTGTTTGTATAGGAATGTGTGTGTCTGTGTCTGTGTGTTTGTATATGAATGTGTGTATGTGTGTGTTTACATCTGTGTTTACGTGTGTGTGTGTATTTGTGTGTGAGTATACTCTTTGAAATGTTTCTGTTTCTGTTTTTTAATACATAGTATCCACACTAAATTCATTCAATATACATAATGGTAAACAAGTTGAGCGTGGAGCGCTGGGCGCTCTTCGCCCTCAATGATCGCATGACCATGATGATGGAACACTTTGTTTAATTACTAATGGTCTAAAAAATTAGCCTGCATCGGTCCTCTTTCTTCAAATCCCCATGTGGCACTGTTATTATAGTAGGCCTATTGGTATAACAAATGACTAGACATTTTTATATTGTAAAAAAGGGGCGGGGGCATTTACAGTGGGCAGTGCTTCGACTTCAATAGCTTCACTCAAGGTCCAAGATGGGATCACGCGTATCACACGACTTTAATTTGTATTTTCCCAGTGTGACGCTGCAACAACCCAAACAATCGGTAGATGGCTCAAGTGAGCAGGGTGTCTCGTAAAAAGAATTGGAGCCTGGAAAACCCTACACAGACTTCACTACAAACTTTAGCAGACTGATTTAGAAATAATTTAATAGCCAGAAATATGCCTGCCCTGCCCTAATAAAGAAATATTTGGTTAACTGGCGAGTGAATCCCGCTTTGCAGCCAGAGAAGAAACGCAGGACAAATTAAACATTCTGGTTTTCTCCGAAGTGCAACGATGATAGACAGACATCATTTGGACAAAATATAGAGCATATTAACCTCCGTCCTGTTATCACGGAGTTACAGGCGATAAACGATTTTTGATGGTCACAAGTTTACTTCATTAGCGGTTTATTTTTTTGATTATTAAAGAGTGTTTTTCATTTAAAGGTTTGACTTCGTGCTTATTCAGTAGAGCGCTCTTCCCAATCCCAGACGTTCACATTGCATGTTTGTTTGTAATGAATGCAACCGCGAGATACGCTTGTCATAGGCGCCGATACCGTGGATGCTCCGTCTCTCTCGGCACCCACTGAAAACATCGAAAGCACCCACGTGTGACAGCTCACAGTCCCGCTAAATTTACATTAATTTAAAATCAACCATCGCAGTTTATGTTAAATTCAGCATCTCTCATAATGTGATTGGGTATGTTGCTGTCAATTCCCTACTTCATATACTAACCACCAATGAGAGCGTCTCTCAGATGAAAATTCCTGACACTTCCCACCTGAAGAATTAAATAAGGCTTTGTCGGTCTTCAGTCCCTAATGTTTAAAATGTATAGCCCTGAATATCATTTTAAAAGTAGTCTGACAAAGCTTATTGTTTTGTGACACAGCTAAACACTGGTACCTCATAGAACGTCTATAACATAGCCTAGGTGGTCGCGAACTCACAAAAAGTAAGCAGATAGAAAGAACTCACGCAAATCTAGCCTACAACACGCAGACAGCTTTATGCTAGGGGAGCGCTACAAGACGACAGGTGCTTTATGATTGTTGCCTTCTGATGGTATCTTGCTAATTCACTGAACTGCATTAGGTGACACAAATGGTATTGCCTTTATCTTATAACTCCTTGTCTGAGCTTAACTACCAGGCCTATGGTTTTAAAAAGTCAGATGTTCCCTGACAAAGACATTCGAAAATTAAGAATGTTTATTGACTTGAAAAATACACTAATTTTTGCAAACTCCCTTCATTCAACCCTTGAAGACATCGGGTCTGGTGCGCTATGTAGATCGTTTGCATTACCATTTAATTTCTCAGAATTTAGGTCTACTAGGCCTACAATAACGTCATCACCAAATACATCTTTTATTTTTAGTTGATCAACCACAAAGAGTAGCATAGGCCTACTGTGCACAGTGCACTGACGACTGTAGCAGCCCAACGTAACCAGTTGTTGTAGATGAGAGGCAACCCCTTGTTTCAGATAGCCTGGACAACATGTTACCTGGGTGTTGCCTACATTATTAATTAATGGTAGCCTACAATAGTTAATTGATTCGTAACATATTAGTTGGCTCAAAGAGTAGGGAATCAGGATGGAGAGAGTCACGCGGTGTTGCTTTTTGGGATCGAATCCAGTTTAATGCTAGTTTTCAAAACATATATTTTTACATGTCTTTTGTCCGAAAGTGGCTGTAATGTAGCCGAAGCCATGGCATATGAAATGGCGACTTCAACCCGCCTAAAACAACTTGTTTGTGAATGTCTGACAACTGCTGCAGCATGCACGCAAGAAGGAAACCAGTAGGTGGAGAAACCAGAAGGCACACAACACCGAACGATTTTAAGGCTATTTCGCATAGGCTACTCAATGGTGCTATTTCACACGCATTATAGCGACCCCCACTCACCGGGTTAGTGGAAGGTGTTAATAGACGACATGAGCCTACAGTGGACTAGGGCTGTCAAAATTGCTCAAAAATGACGTTCAATATCCCTCTAAAATAAACACATGTATTGAATATATTGGAATATCTAGGCTATATTATTTGGCGCATTATGTCATCTGTTTTAACTTTTTGTATGGTTATTGCTTGACAGGGGGACCCCAAGCAGCTTTCAGCCATAAGGCATTTCCTAATTCACCTGACACTGATATTCAAAATGTTGAAACTAATTCGGCATAGCCTATAAGCAGTTTAATTAAATGTAATGTTAGTTGTAAACAAACGGACTACTTGGTGAGGCTTGGCCTCACAGATGCGCTCGTGCCTTAAATGGCAATACAAATCTTCACATGTGATGTGATCTCCCCACGGGCCAATGGATGTACAAGTTTTCTCCTGTGCCTACAATATTTAATCCAGTGTTTTATCAAGTTGCAAAATGCTATTCGTTTTAACGAATTTTTATGATAGTATGAAGTACTTTTTGTATAGGGTACTATCTTAATTGCTTTATAATACTTGACCAATGGCTATTGCATCTGTCTATTGAAAGTGAGAATGTGGCATGTGATATACTGTGTAGGCTTCATAAAATAAAATAAACAGATTGCTAATGGCCTACAAGCTGATCTGGGGGCGTTTTCCGCACAGCCACGGAGGTTAGCTTTTACTAACAGGATGCATCGTTCAACTAACCAACATGTAAGTTACGACTGTTAACCCAAAACTGTCGTACTTACATAGTACTGTAAGTTTGGACCATGATAGTTTCCAAACTTCAGTAGTCTGGACTAAGGTGGTTAATGACGTTTAGTAGCACGTGAACGGGCACCTGCACATAATTCTGTTGCGCATTGCGTTAAGGCCGGCAGATGACAGCCGCCGTTGCACAGCGATGCCCACTGTACGTTCAGTTGTGAAGACCAATACTCTACATAGCCTACATAACATGTTGCTGGCTGCACTGCATTCTAAGCCATTCTAACATTTTGAATGACAAAACAGCTATGGGGTGTGTAACATAGAATGGCTAAGAATGCAGTGCAGCCAGCAACATATTTGGGGACATTGAGCACAAGGCTCCAGGCATCTTGGAGGAGAATGCACTTTAGGCCTAGTTCTTGACTTGTTAGGGACCAGTTGCTGAGATAGTTTCGATCGTCAAAGAATCTTGTAGGGGCTGTTTTTAAAGAGTAGCCTAGAGATTGTCTGTGCTGTGGCAAGTGAGACAAGGTAGGCTATGTGTTGCGTGATATCTCTGCACCCAAGTAGCAGTGCTTCGCCCCAATATACTGTAGTCTCAAGTCAATATATCTGCCTAAATCGCCTCGTCCTCTTAATCTGCATTGCCAGTTGTAGCCTACTCGTTGTGAATACCAGGCCACAAGTAATTAGGGATTTTTTATTGGCTCACTTTGCTGACACTCACTAACAATGCAACGAGAGATTCCATTCACTAAGCTATAGACAATGCATGGAGACAAAAATGCTTTTGCTCACTTATCTAACTCTAGGGGAGACGGTGAATAGGCTAACCCAATTCCACACCACATACATATCACATACATATTCCATATCACATACATATCGCGCGTACATACATATTCCATACCACATACATATCGAACTCTGGGAAACATGGTGAATGAGCTAAAGTCACATTCACGTGCGCACATGAAACTTTCGCGTGAGCACACGAAACTAAACTTAGATTTTATTTTGCTCATGTCCCCTTAGGGGCTCCGTACTTATAAGTGTTTTAAAACACTTCAGTATGTCAAGTATGATATATTGATAAGAATGATATATAGAAAGCATGATTGATGACATATTAATATGCAGTAATAAGATAGTGACTTGTTTAGGACTCGAAAAAAATAAGGACTTGGACTTGGACTCGACTTGGCCTTGGTAATACTTGACTTGGACTTGCTTGGGACATCTCTGTCTTGACTTGGGACTTGACTTGGACTTCAGCGTTAAGACTTGAGACTTACTTGTGACTTGCCTAACAGTGACTTTGCCCCACCTCTGGTTCACTGCATTTGAAAAGTGCCATTTTGAATTGCAAAATGTGTGTAAAGCAGAAAATGTATTTAGAGTTTTGAAGACTTGAGAAAAGGCTTTACTCTCTGTGTGTCAGTTTAAATAATTGTGCTTTCCATGTCATTTTAGTGTGTTAGAAATTGGGAAAAAGACTGTAACAAGTTAGAATGTCAAATACACCAGATAAAACAATTAATCAAACATAAAGTAACACACAAACTCAAAGAGAGAGAGAGAGAGATCATCTGAATATCTGAATATGCATGACTCTCTCAACTTCCCTGCAGATGATTGGACAGCTGGTGGATAGGTGTGAATCTGACACCTAAACACTATAGTGTAGTCTACAACTATGCACAGCTACATTAGATTATAATGAATCTGACACCTAAACACTATAGTGTAGTCTACAACTATGCACAGCTACATTAGATTATAATGAATCTGACACCTAAACACTATAGTGTAGTCTACAACTATGCACAGTTACATTAGATTATAATGAAACCATCATCAGACTGTTGCCCACATTAAAAGTATTAATTTAAGACCAAACATGAATATATTATTCACAACATACATTTACAGAGATTTCAGAAGTGGCCATCAAACCAGTTGTTTTCACTGTATGATGATTAGGTAGGCCTGGCACTCTGTGTAGTGAAGGAAAGTCCTTTTTTTGAGATGGGTGGTGGCCATTTGGCTGCTTTGGCCCAACATCCTGACCTTACACATGCTGTGCAAAGCGCGCTGCACTGCACTACTTCCAGTTAGGCCAGTCTAGATGAAATCAAAGCAATCAAACTGATTTCATCGCTGACACTTACTTGCGTTACATGCCGTTAGGACAGAGCTTGTTTCGTTTGATTCATGTTGACCTTTGTGCATATACAGTACTGTATGTTTATGGTGTGTGTGTGTGTCTGTGTGCATTCGTACGTGCATACATGCCTTCGTGTGTGTGTGTGTGTGTGTGTGTGTGTGTGTGTGTGTGTGTGTGTGTGTGTGTGTGTGTGTGTGTGTGTGTGTGTGTGTGTGTGTGTGTGTGTAGGAGCGCAATAACCAGGAGATTGAGTGGAGCTACAAGCTGAAGGCTCTGAAGCAGAGTCTGGAGCAGGAAGAGAAAGCCCACAAGGCCACGAAAGAGCGCCTGGTTGACAAACACACTCTCGACCAGAGCATAGAGGTGGCTACTGCACAGGCTGTCAGAGGTACATACACACACACACACACACTCCCTCAAGCAGTGAAGGCTCTAAGAGATAGTTAACACTCTCTCTCTCTCTCCCTCTCTCTCCATCTATCCATCTCAGATATGGAGCGTAAGCTGCAGGAAGAGCACAACTGTAAGGTCCAGTTGGAAGACCGCCTGCTGGACCTGCAGAAGCAGAACTCCCTGTTGGACTGCGACTACAAGCAGGCGCAAGGCAAACTGGACGAGCTGCGTGCACACAAGGACAAGCTGGCCCAGCAGGTGTGTGTGTGTGTGTGTGTGTGTGTGTGTGTGTGTGTTTTGCTATTGATTGATTAAAGGTTCTGTAGTCAGTTCATTGCATATATTGCAGTAATATAGTATAACTTTTGGGGGCGCTGTGGCATAAGAGGCTGCAGTGTCCATACCGCTATTGGGTCCAAGTTGTCACGACAACCTGGGTCTCTCTCTCTCTCCCACTTCCTACCTGTCCTGAACTAAGCCTGCTGACTAAAGGCAAAACGTATATTAGATTAAAAAGTCATAGTAAATCAGAAAAAATAATAGATAAACCGGGCTGAAAGTTGCTGATTTTAGGCATGGGCCAGGTTGTTATTTATGTATAATGGCTTCAAATTTTTCAGACAACTTCAGGCACAGATTTTTTATTCTTGCTTTAAGCCCTGAAATAAATAACTATGTGAATAAACAAATGAATGAACGAGTGAGTGAACGAGTGAATGAATGAAGGAATAAATGATGACATAGATAAAGTCTTACGTCTTCCGTGTCCCAGGTGGAGCGACTGTTGGTGCAGGTGGAGGAGGCGTCCCAGCGGGACTCTCAGACCCAGAGGGAGCTGAAGGAGCAGAGCCAGACCCTCCAGACGCTGCGCTCCGCAGAGAGGAGGCTCCAGCAGGAGATCAGCACCCTCACCGACTTCAAAGTCAGCCTGGAGCAGACCAACCAGGAGCTGCGCAGGTGTGTGTGTGTGTGTGTGTGTGCGTGTGTGTGCGTGTGGTTTTCGGGGTTATGCTTTAGCTAAATAGCATGAGCTAGTTTGCTTCAAATTGTCCCTATTTTTGATGCCAGAAGAGAGTTAAGTTAATTTCAATTTGTTTGCATCCACACAATGTATTATTTGTTTTTTTGTATTTGTAGTAGTGAATTATTTGTGTCTTTACAGTAACAATAGCAATGATTGGTTTGTATGGTAGAAATGCAGAGTGACTGATGTGTGATCTGTCCAATAACAGAGAGCGAGAGGAGGCTGAAGGACAAGCCAAAGAGTTCAAGGACCAGCTGGAGTCGGAGCAATACTTCACTGTATGACATCACTTCCTGATACAACTTTAATCTGTCTGTTTGCATGGTGACAATGTGTGTGTGTGTGTGTGTGTGTGTGTGTGTGTGTGTGTGTGTGTGTGTGTGTGTGTGTGTGTGTGTGTGGCATAAACAATGTGCAAACAGTTCCATCTACATATACTGTATTTGCAGAGGCTTTCTATATCATAGTTCTATATCTATTTATTCTATCTGATCTATTTATAACATTCTTTCCAATATTCAATTTTTTTTTTCTCAAAACATGTTCTGTAAGTGACTGTGGATAAGTGTTCTTGAATGTTCTGGTTCCTGTCCCTCCTGCAGAAGCTGTATAAGACTCAGATCCGGGAGCTGAAGGAGGAGAGCATTGAGAAGAGTAAACTCTACAAGGACCTGCAGGAGCGACTGGACGAGCTGCAGGAGGAGAGGTGGGTCTGGATGGCCAGGACGCCGAGGGGACCGATGCTGCCTGCTTTGGATCCTACATTATCATTACTGTATTAGAGAGTGTGTGTGAGAGTCCATTTTTGATGTGTGTGTGTGTCTGTGTCTGTGTCTGTGTCTGTGTCTGTGTGTGTTAGTGTTTGTATGTTTGTACTTATGTGCACATGTACTGTATGCTTGTATGTCACATATATGCTGCTAGCACATCTGCTAAGGCATCAGGGAGTCTGGTCACTGCACAGCGTAATACTAGTTTGTGTGTGTGTGTAATGCGTGTCGTGTCTTGCGTGTGTGTGTGTGTGTGTGTGTGTGTGTGTGTGTGGTATAAACAATGTGCAAACAGTTCCATCTACATATACTGTATTTGCAGAGGCTTTTCTATATCATAGTTCTATATCTATTTATTCTATCTGATCTATTTATAACATTCTTTCCAATATTCAATTTTTTTTTTTTTCTCAAAACATGTTCTGTAAGTGACTGTGGATAAGTGTTCTTGAATGTTCTGGTTCCTGTCCCTCCTGCAGAAGCTGTATAAGACTCAGATCCGGGAGCTGAAGGAGGAGAGCATTGAGAAGAGTAAACTCTACAAGGACCTGCAGGAGCCCTGACTGGACTAGCTGCAGGAGGAGAGGTGGGTCTGGATGGCCAGGGCCGAGGGGGACTGGATGCTGCCCTGGTTTTGGATCCTACATTATCATTACTGTATTAGAGAGTGTGTGTGAGAGTCCATTTTTGATGTGTGTGTGTGTCTGTGTCTGTGTCTGTGTCTGTGTCTGTGTGTGTTAGTGTTTGTATGTTTGTACTTATGTGCACATGTACTGTATGCTTGTATGTCACATATATGCTGCTAGCACATCTGCTAAGGCATCAGGGAGTCTGGTCACTGCACAGCGTAATACTAGTTTGTGTGTGTGTGTAATGTGTGTGGCGTGTCGTGTGTCTCCCAGGGACCCGCTGGCTACAGCCGGGAGGTGAGCCTGACCAAATGGGACTCGGAGCAGCTGGCTCCCCTCCCTAGGGAGCACTGGGACCTGGAGAAGGAGAAGATCATGAAGGAGCTGGAGATCAAGGACATGATGGCCCGGCACAAACAGGAGCTCAACGACAAGGACAGCACTATTGGCTCCGTAAGAGAGCGGGAGAGAGGGAGGGAGAGAGGGAGGGAGAGAGGGAGGGAGAGAGGGAGGAGAGAGGAGGGGAGGGAGGGAGGGAGAGAGGAAGGGAAAGAGAAAGAGAAACAGGAAGGGAGGGACAGTAGGAAAGTAATAGGGGATTGATACACAGATCACAGACCAACAAACAGCTGTTCAACACCAGTAGTGTTGAAAGAGAAGGAGGGATGGAGAGAGTTGAACATAAATTCAGACAGACAGACAGACAGACAGACAGATTGATTGATTGGTTGTTCTTCCTCGTCCCTACTCTTTGTTTAGCTGGAGGAATCTAACCGGACCCTGACTGTAGACGTGGGCAATCTGGCCAGTGAGAAAGAGGAGCTCAACAACCAGCTGAAAGAGATGCAACAGCGTAAGGCCCTGTCTCTCTCCCTCACTCGCTCTCTCCCTCTCCCTCCCTCTCTCTCCATCTCTCTCTCTCTCTCCTTATCTCTCTCTCTCTATCCCGCTCTCTCTCCCTTACTCGCTCTCTCCCTCTCCC
>NC_063196.1:6056640-6066640 GCF_017589495.1 Alosa alosa
TGAGTTGATCATAAGTTCACAAGTTGAGTTGATCATGGAGTTGATCATGAGTTGAGTTGATCATGAGTTGAGTTGATCATGAGTTGAGTTGAGCTGAGTTGAGTTGATCATGAGTTGAGTTGATCATGAGTTGATCATGAGTTGAGTTGAGTTGATCATGAGTTGAGTTGAGTCGAGTTGATCAGGGGTTAGGTTGATCATGAGTTGAGTTGAGTTGATCATGAGTTGAGTTGATCATGAGTTGAGTTGATCATGAGTTGAGTTAATCATGAGTTGAGTTGAGTCGAGTTGATCATGGGTTGAGTCGAGTTGATCATGGGTTGAGTTGATCATGGGTTGAGTTGATCATGAGTTGAGTTGAGCTGAGTTGAGTTGATCATGAGTTGAGTTGATCATGAGTTGATCATGGGTTGAGTTGAGTTGATCATGAGTTGAGTTGAGTCGAGTTGATCAGGGGTTAGGTTGATCATGAGTTGAGTTGAGTTGATCATGAGTTGAGTTAATCATGAGTTGAGTTGAGTCGAGTTGATCATGGGTTGAGTCGAGTTGATCATGGGTTGAGTTGATCATGGGTTGAGTTGATCATGAGTTGAGTTGATCATGAGTTGAGTTGAGTTGATCATGAGTTGAGTTAATCATGAGTTGAGTTGAGCCGAGTTGATCAAGGGTTGAGTAAAAGTTGATCATGGGTTGAATTGATCATAATTTGAGTTGATCATAGGTTGAGTTGATCATAGAGAGTTGGAATTGATCATGAGAGTTGAGTTGAGTTGAGTTGATCATGAGTTGAGTTGAGTTGATCATGAGTTGAGTTGAGCTGAGTTGAGTTGATCATGAGTTGAGTTGAGTTGTTCATGAGTTGAGTTGAGTTAATTTGATCATGAGTTGAGTTGTTCATGAGTTGACTTGATCATGAGTTGATCATGAGTTGAGTTGAGTTGATCATGAGTTGAGTTGATCATGAGTTGAGTTGAGTTGATCATGAGTTGAGTTGAGTTGATCATGAGTTGAGTTGAGTTGATCATGAGTTGAGTTGAATTGACTTGACTACTCTCTCCGCAGTAAACTCTTCCATGTGAGGCCTGTCACCCAGACTGATGTGTATCGTGCTGATGCCAGAGAAATCCCCCGCATCTTCCAGGTGAGAGAACACAATGGCAATTTGTGTCTGTGTGTTGGAGTGGACTGATTTTGGTTGTTTTGTAGTTTATGTTTTATGATTTTGTGGGGAATTTAGAAGATTGTTTTATGCTTCTATATGTGTGTATGTGAGTGTGCGCTTGTGTTTGTGTGTGTGGGTGTGTGTGTGTGTGTGTGAGAGAGAGTATAAGGTGTGTGTGTGTATGTAGGTGTGTGTAAGTCTGTGCTTTCCTGTACCAGTGTGCAGCAGTGGTCATTCAGTGTTATTCTGGGCTAAAAACCACAGTGACATTGTTCAGAGTCTTACATGATGCACAGTCGTAACCACAGGCCTTATTGCTTATTAAGGTTTAGACGGGCACTTCCCTTTGGTTTACCACTCTGGAAACCAGACACACACACACACACACACACACACACACACACACACACACACACACACACACACACTTCACACTTCCATTTCCGCCCCCTGACCTCCATAAAGATCCATTCTTGCTCCTACACACACACACACACATACAAACATGCATACTCTCAGTCTCACCCTACCCCCCACACAAACACATAAATTCTTTCTCCTTCACATACACAGATGCCTAGACTTCCTCCTACACATAAAAAAAAATTCTTCCTCTCTCTTTCTCTCTCTCATACACACACACACTCATGTACACACACACCATATACCAGCGAACGTCCTCGCACACACACATTAACCCCCATCCTCTTCCCTCCACAGATCCTGTATGCCAACGAGGGAGAGTTCAAGCGCGACACGGAACCCTCTGGTCACGAGACCCTCGGGCTGACCGCTGACCGCTCCATGTGCCTGCTCCACAAGGGCCACGAGCTGGTGCCCACGCTCTACCACTTCCCATCCAGCTGTGAGGCGTGCACTCGGCCGCTCTGGCACGTCTTCAAGCCGCCGCCCGCGCTCGAGTGCCGCCGATGCCACCTCAAATGCCACCGCGAGCACCTGGAGCGCAAGGAGGAGGCCCTGGCACCGTGCAAAGGTGAGAGAGTGCCCCCCTCTTTCTATCCTTCTCTCTCTCTCTCTCTCCCTCTCTCCTCTCTCTCTCTCTCTCTCTCCTTATCTGTCTGTTGGGATTCTGACTTTCCCTCTCTTCCTCCCTGTAGTGAACTACAGCATATTCACATCAAAGAGCGTGCTCTCTCTCTTTCTCCCTTGCTCTCTCTCTCTCTCTCTCTCTCTCTCTGTAGTAAATCTGACTCTCCCTCTCTTCATCCCTGTAGTGAACTACAGCATATTCACATCAAAGAGCGTGCTCTCTCTCTTTCTCCCTTGCTCTCTCTCTCTCTTTCTCTATCTCTCTCTCTCTTTCTCTATCTCTCTCTCTCTCTCTCTCTCTGTAGTAAATCTGACTCTCCCTCTCTTCCTCCTTGTAGTGAACTACAGCATATTCACATCAAAGAGCGCGCTCTCTCTCTCCCTTGCTCTCTCTCTCCCTTGCTCTCTCTCTCTCTTTCTCTATCTCTCTCTCTCTCTCCCCATAGTAAATCTGACTCTCTTCCTCTCTTCCTCCCTGTAGTGAACTACGACATGTCCACAGCCAAAGAGCTCCTCCTGCTGGCCACCTCCCAGTCCGAGCAGCAGCGTTGGGTCAACCGTCTGCTGTCCCGCATCCCTCGCAAACCCCTGCCAGCTCCGGCTCTCCCCGGAGCCTCCTCCACCCCCGGGGCCCCTCATGGCTCCCCCTCGGCCTCCGACTCCTCCTCGGGCTCGGCCTCACCTACCCCCAGCTCCCCGCGCCCCTCCCCCCGCCCCTCTCCGCAGCTGGACGCCGTTGCGGCCGCCATGGCTGCTGCCGGTGGCGGCTCTAGGGCCCGCTCAGGCTCGATGTCGCCGCAGCTGTCCCACCGCGGGGCCATTAAGATGCAGTCCAAACACATGCAGCACCAGGAAGTGACCGTGCAGCAGCAGAGTGGACAACAGCAGCAGCAGCAGCAGCAGAGCAAAACCAGGTGAGCAACACAATACAGCTATAAACACAAACAAAAACATAAACATAAACATAAACATTCCTCTTCCAGGTTACTGGCGTAGTTACCCAGGTAGCTTCAGGAGTTACCACTGATCTCAAAATAATGTCACTTCAGAAGCAATACATGCAGTAAAACGTTGTTTTGGAGATTAACTGTCCCTCCTAACTGTCTGGAAGAGGAATGGTTATGTTTGTTTATGGTTCTTTCGTCGGAAGAAGCCTACAATGGTACCAGTAAACATTACATTAACATTAAAATTTAGTGTTTAAAGTAAAGTCATATAGCCTAAATTAAAAAGGAATACCAATGACGAAATAAAATGGAACAACATAATAACAATAACTAGAAACCTATTAGTACACTACGTGCTGCACAGGAATATGCACTGAGAACATAACGCTGCTGTTTACATACTTGCTTTACTTACTTGTGTAATAATAGCATTCACATCAAACAAAAGTTTAACCTACAGTGATGGTCTTTAATAATTAACACATCTAGCACAGATCAAGGTGCTTCTCAAGCAAGTAACCGTAAAACATCCGGTTTGTGAAAAGGCTGTGAATGCAACATCTTTCCCCTGGTGCCTATTGAGTTTTGGTAATGAAACGCCTGATGTCCTTGATTACCTGAACACAGGAGGCTTGCCTCATCAAATTAGAATCCCTAACGGGTCTCTGGCAGGGGAATTTGTGTCTGTGTCTGTGTCTGTGTCTGTGTGTGTGTGTGTGTGTGTGTGTGTGTGTGTGTGTGTGTGTGTGTGTGTGTGTGTAAAGATGCCCAGGGGAGCTCCGTTAGTCAACAGAAACAGAGGAGGATTCTATTGAGGCTGGGGAATGGAAACTGTTTCTTCTTAAGGCCAGCTGCTTTACATTTTACACAATAGCTATAGAGGACAATCAGAGAATACTGGCAAATTAAAGATTGCAAAAATTAAAAATGCTAACCAGTGGAAAGTTAGCTAATCAGTGATAACACTGTTCCTATACTTCAGGCATTTCTGATCACTTCCATAGTGTACCGTCTCTGTGTGGTACCTCATTTGAGATGCTGGTATTTAAGGTAAGGGTCGTAGGGTAGGTTTGGGTAGAACAGTTTGGTCCACCCTCCTCCAGCCCCTAAAGCTGTCAGTGGAGCTCACTCTCCTCTAGGCTGGACAGAGGCACACACGTAACCGACTCTTTTCCTGGACTGGGATTAAGTGTCATGGTCCTGCTCTAAATTTGGCTTTCAGGGGAAAGACCCCTCGCAAAATGCCATGTGGGGTCATCTGAAGGCCTGTTGGCCATTAGGGATCTGTAGGCAAATGTATAGAAGAGGTGGACAGCTATACTATATGTACATATAATGTTAATAATTATATATAAAGGCAGTTCATTTTCAGTTTACTAATGAATTTTGGATCTAATATTATTTGCTGGCTGGTTTAATAATGTTTGCTTTGTGAAGCTGAGTGAGAAAGGGTGTGTGTGTGTGTTGTCCCTGGTTGTGTGTGTGTGTGTGTGTGTGTGTAGCTGTGTGTGTGTGTGTGTGTGTAGGTGTGTATGTGTGTGTTTTCCATGGTGATGGTGTGTGTGCAGGCTTGTGTGTGTGTGTGTGTGTGTGTGTGTGTGTGTTTGTCTGTAGGAGTGTATGGCTAATTAATTCTGCTCTCTGTAGCAAAGGCCCCATGCTCAGAATCATCCTGCACTGACATCATGACCGTCTGACCCCTGATCTTTCCATTCTCTAATGTGTGTGTCCGTGGAAGTAAGTGCACGGCACACTGGCATCTGTCCGCGGTGTGTGTGTGTGTGTGTGAGAGAGAGAGAGAGAGAGAGAGAGAGAGAGAGAGAGAGAGAGAGAGAGAGAGAGAGAGAGAGAGAGAGAGAGAGAGAGAGAGAGAGAGAGAGAGAGAGAGAGAGAGAGAGAGAGCGAGAGCGAGAGCGAGAGCGAGAGCGAGAGCGAGAGCGAGAGCGAGAGCGAGAGCGAGCATGTTTGTGCCTTATTGCATATGTAAAGTTATTAATGCAACAGGATCTTGACTGTCCTTGTTATCTGTGGCTAACAATCGTAACATCATCTCTCAGTGCTTACTCCAGCGGATATAGCCATATCTGCCACCATCTGCCACACTCAGTCACAATTATTAAAGCAGCATGACAACTTAATGGGAAATTCGATTATTTGCCGTCTAGCCCAGAGTTAGATAATAAAAGGATATATACCCTACTCTTCTCTGTGTGTACAATAACCCAGTCTTACTCCGTTAGCCTAGCTTAGTACAATACACTGGAAGTGGGTTACACCAGTTAGCCTATAGCTAAAAGGGATATCTTGTACCGTCTCAATGCAAGATCTTATACAGTTTCAATGCAAGAGATAGTCTAAGGCTAGGCAACATCTGAGTCTCTCAAAGAAACCTGTTTAACCTCTGGTTAACCCTGGTATATCAGGAATTTCTATGGCTAGAGATACAGTTGTTACATGGTTGGCAAGAAAAAAAGAGTTTTTGTCTGAGGATTATTTGACCAGAAAGAGTGTTCGGAAGCAATGAGTAAGAGTAACCCCTTCACTGAACTTGGTAAATGTGCGCCACCTAGTGGTTAATTGTGTTGTAAATCCAAGTGTAAAGGCAGTTACTTTTTTTCTCAGTCCCGTTGGTGGATTTCTCAGATCCGAATCGAAATTCTCAAAACTATTTGTTCAGCCTCCACATTATCTAGTCATGTGTGCACATCATGAGAGCAATTTATTATTATTATTATTATTATTATTATTATTATGAACAAACAGCAAATAAATGGCAAATCTATGCAGTTGTTTGAGTGCAATCGTCTGCTTATGTCATGTTGGTAAAAATAATTTTCTCTGTAAAAATAAGGTTCTCTGTTGAATAGTCCTTCACCAAGTGCATTTTGGTCTTTCTTTCCTGTGCGACAATGAATTACATGGTCTGGCCACTAACTGCAGTACAGACAGGACTGTAAAAGTATATTCATTATGTGTAATAATACTCTCCCACATACAGCAATGTGTATGTTTTACTGTTGAAATTGGTATATGCCTAACAAAAACTGCAGCCTTGTGTATTTTAATAAAAAAAAACATTCTTACAGAGTAGTCTATGTTCTATTGACAACATGACTAAGCATTTTGACTATCTTGTTCTATTGACAACATGATTAAGCATTTTGACTATCTTGTTCTATTGATAACATGATTAAGCATTTTGACTATCTTGTTCTATTGACAACATGAAGCATTTCGATTATCTTGTTCATAACAGTGACACAGGTACTTGTCATTCTGATGGTACTGCCATGTTGATTGGCATAAATATTTGCTTTTGAGACACTAACTAAGCGTTAATGATGATGAAATAAATCCACCAAAGTGACTGAGAGAAGCTCGAGTGAAGCCGCAGAAAAGAAGCTGTAAACTGTCCATGCACTTCCAAGCCCCTGTTGATATCGGTACATAACGTCTGCTGGGGTCAGGGGTCCAGGGACCCTGAATGACCTTTCCGTGACCCTGAATGACCTCTCGGTGAGCCTGAATGATCTCTCTGTGACCCTACCTGCTTCTCTGCCGTTTCAGGGTGATTGGGTTTGGCCTAAAGGGATGGGAGTGGGTCCTAGATGATGATGATGAGGATGATGATGGGGATGGTGGTGATGATGATCACGCGTTTTTTGACTTCTGACAAAAAAAGTGAGATACAACAGTGTGTGTTGTTTGAGTGAGTTTGCATGAAGATGCACGAGCCAATTCAGGATTGTAATATCTGCATCTTTTACATTTTAAAATGACAAATTAAAGATAAGATGAGTGCATCCATTTTGTTTTCTGAGGAAGGACCTGATGGCTTCTGCACAACGCCCTGTGTGTGTGTGTGTGTGTGTGTGTGTGAGAGAGAGAGAGAGAGAGAGAGAGAGAGAGAGAGAGAGAGAGAGAGAGAGAGAGAGAGAGAGAGAGAGAGAGAGAGAGAGAGAGAGAGAGAGAGAGAGAGAGAGAGAGAGAGAGAGAGAGAGAGAGAGAGAGAGAGAGAGAGAGAGAGAGAGAGAGAGAGAGAGATGTTTGCTAATAACTCAATGTTGATGCTTCCCCCAAACTGATCAGCCAGCGTGTGTCCTGTTGTGGTTTCTAATGTTCCAGTGTAACAGCTGTGGTGTGCGTTGGCATGTCAGGACAGCATGCTGATATGGTGTACAGCACTGGGTGCTATTTCATCTATGTGGTCTATGACAAACCTGGTTAGTAAGTGGTATATCATCTGAAAGAAGAGAACTCATAAGCTGCTTTCAGACACGTCCTCCGCAGTACTGTATATGCGGAGCTTTTTCAAACGGAGGTCCGACCCTTCGGGTGATTCAGATATGATGCTAACATGCTGACATTATACGGTCAAACAGTATGTGTGAACGACACCGACGCACATTAACAGAATCTCTGCGTGGTTGAACAGGTTGAACGTGGTTGAACACGCACATGAACAGAATCTCTGCATGTTCTTCGCTTCATTCAGACACGAGCTCATTTACATAATGTCCATCGGAAATACTAGGAGGGGAGTAATGTAAGAGCCGGATAAGTTCGGAATTTCAAATGTCCGGTTATATTGTTCAGATATACGGCCCAACCGCTTGACATCCTCAGAACATACAGACTTACACCTAGGTCTGAAAGCAGCTATTATAAGTGGTAAATCTCCTACTGTATAAGTGGAGCCTTTTGGCTTTTTGCGGGTGGATGAAGCCATAGAGATCCTTTATTAGGAAGTTTACAATAATGTACCCAGGTTTGTCACTACATCACGTACATGAAATATGTCCCTGAAATTGATGTGTAAATAACAGATGATGTCCTTTCTCTCTCTCTCTCTCTCTCTCTCTCTCTGTTTTTCTCCATTTCTCCTCTAGTTAACCTTTGCTGGAAGTCTGGATTTGTACACAGTGACTTCAGCTGACAAGAATACCTACAGAGAGATTCGAAACAATCCTCAATCCACACTCATTCTCTCTCTCTTTCTGTCTCTCTCTCACACACACACACACACACACACACATACACACATACATGTCAAGCCATGGCACTGTAGGACAGCATAAATGGACATGACAGTGTTTCCCCAGGACTTAAAGTAAAACACGTTAAGTCAAATTGTGTGTGTGTGTGTGTGTGTGTCTAGAAAGAAAAGGAAATACGAGGACCCTCTCTCAGCCTACATATTGAGACTATGCAGATTCCTAAGTGTGCATTTCCTGTGTGCAATGTATTTACCTGTGAGTGTGTTATATAACATACTTTAAGTGCCAAAGATATATTTACTGTTATTGATTTTTTTTTTAACTGTAAAGTCAGTATCTATGCATATTTCAGAACTGGTAAAAGTTTATGTAAATTATTTCTTTTATTTTCAAGTGTTACATTGGTAAAACTAAGGTGTATGTAGCTTTAATGGAAAGTATTGGGTTTTCATTTGAGGTGGTGTTGTGGCAGTTACAGTTCCAGTGTTTCTTTAGTGCATCTTGAGCAATGGAGAACTGTCCCACTGAAGATGTCAGACATTAATGATCTCGTACCTGCTAGCTGACGGTCATCCTCAGGGTCACCCTACTGAGCTGGGTGGGTCTCCTCCTGTTGTTTATGGACAGGCATTTTTTTCCGTTGCCACAGTTACCGGTCTGCTTCCTGTACGGGGGTTCAGGCCTATAGGACTTTTTATGCGTGTTAACTTTCATCTGCAATGCAAACTGTAAATGACACTATAATACATTTAAAATGAATAGCATGGAATTAAATTTGGACGGATGCAGACTAAGATCTGGTTAGAACCTGCCCAGAGTCCGCTACAATTGTTGTGCTCTCAGTTAATAGGCAGTCATATTCTATCAGAAACCAGAACAACAAGAATAAATATATTATTTGATGAAGTTGTCTCATGACCGTTTCTCTCTACACACACAAGCATGGGACTGGAAATGGGGATGTGTGTCTGGTGTAAGAGTCGTCTGAATGGGATAGTAAATGTTTATTGTGAGGAACTTTTGCGTGTCCACTGCAGTCTGAGTGACCACGGAGCCTCGTCTAGCATGAGACAGCAGAGTGGTTGATTGCAATGATCAACACCTGTGTGAAAAGCAGATTTTAAAAGCCCCAGGTTCTTAACCCTGGGGCAACCACTCGGCAGCCCACACTCAACCAATCACAGCGCTACTCACTTATTCTTTTTCACGACAGACACACGTGACGCACACACACTATTTCTCACACACTCTCTTCTCTTCATTCATTCATTACATTACACTCCATTCAGTCATTCACAACCTGTAGCCCATGTCCCTAGACATCTTTTTCATAATTCACAAATTCAATAAATTCTTGTTGAAGCATCATTTTGGTGGTTGCATATACATCACATGAGGTCCATGTAAGCCTGGGTCATAACTAGCCTGGGTGTTCCCATGCTGCCTTGCGCGCGATTTGATTCACGCTGCTAAGGCAGCCTGGAGACCATGGAGCAAATTTTCGCCTGAGATAGGGAACCAATCACAGAACAGGGGGGGAAAGCAAGACGATGATGAGCTATGCACAGACGCATTTGATAGACATCCGTGGCACCCAATAAACGGATCTGGGCATTTTTTTCAAATACGAGAAAATGAACGTTTGGTTCCCAGACCACGTCTCATTGAGAAGTGGTGGCGCTAGCCAGGCTAGGTCATAACAGCAATATATGTGTAAACACACACACAGAACGCTAAATCTGGTCCTGATGTTGCACTGTCTGTGTGTCAGTCTATGTGCCCCATGGCAGGCTGGCGCCCATAGACTGTATAAAGATTGCTAAACGTAAAGTTTCCGTGGGAGC
>NC_063196.1:6071640-6091640 GCF_017589495.1 Alosa alosa
GAAATCAAAAAATAAATAGCGGGCAGATCAGGCTGGGTTCACCCAGCCTAGTCCATAGGCACCCGATATTGTTTAATTTTCCGATTGAGATATCCACGCCCTGGCTATTCTAAATGCAAAAATGCATCAGGGAGTTATGACAAAACTGTAACTAACAAACTAGATCCTAATAGAAAGCTGTTAGCTTCCCTAAGCTACAGGTAGGCTTATAAAGTAGGCATTTACAACATAAATTGTCAATAGGCTATGCTGGCGACACAAATAAAATCTCCTTTGGCTTACGCCTTACAGTATCAAGCGGACTTAAACTGCCATATCGTGGCGAGACGTAATAAAATGAAAGCGCGAAAGAAGTAGCCACTTCTAAATGGGACCCACTACACAGTAGCTTAAGGTGTGTTGCTAAAGCAGCCATAATGAAATGAAGGTGTAATTGTTTGGATACTTCACACACACGTGCTTTTTAATTTCACAGACTACAACTACCAAGCTGGAATCAAAGCACATCGATTCCCCTCTCACACCCTTCATGCACGCAAAACTGTATCAGACCGGTGTAACGTTGGTAAATCTTCCATTGCACAGAATGATTTTTGTAGCACGTGCAACAAATGACAGTCGAAAGATACAATTACAGTGCTGCTATCAATTTGCTTGGTATAACCGCATTTATAGTTTTCTACAAATGCAATCAATCAAATTGGCCTCCATCACTAAACCAACGCTTAACGGTAACATTACCTAGGTCCTTATTGATATTATAAGATTAAGCATTACCTGCAGTAAAAACCAAGCATGTCCGATAAACATCCTCAGATTTATTTCGGCTTCAAGAACAAATGGGAATTACACTTCATGTGAACATCGTCCTATCCTTATTAGACGTTCTCTGCGGTCCTGTAGGAAGCGTCCGTTGTTTTTCCAACCCACTTTTAACTTCCAACAAAATTACGTCTCACTGCAACGTCGCCATCTAGTGGACAAGCGACTACTTATCGCCAATACTGGAAATGCAGCCATGATGATGATGATGAATATTTGGCTTTCTTTTAATCCTACTGAATTTGTAATTATGTATCGGCCGTTCTAATACCGATAGTATGTGGGTGCCTGTGTGTGTGTGTGCATGTGTATATGTGTGCACCGCCATCTACAGGCCAATGAGTGTACAGTCACTAAATGTACACATAACCTATTTTTTTTTAGACCCCCCCATGGATGAAATTCTACGAAACTTGGCATACCCCCAGAGAATGCCAGGTCAATCATACACATAAAATTTGGTGCAGTTCTGAACATCTTAACTGAAGATAGGGGCGATTAAAGCAGGGGGGTGCAAATCACAAATGAGTGATTATGGGCCAGGTTGATGTGGGCCCTTGAGACCAACATACCATAAAAGATTCTTCATCCTCAGTGCCATGGTTCAGGTAGTTATTTAGGAAAAACTGCTTTTTTTGCGGTTTGGGGGGCCCAGCACGGGCGGGGTGGAGTGGCCCTCGGGACTAAAACGAAATTCTTCCGTAAAAGTCTAGTAGGGCTACATACCCACCAAATTTCATGTGCCCCGGTGGTTCGGTGTCCCGGGTATCGTTGACCAAAAATTCAGGAAGTAGATGACGGCGGCGGTCATAATAAAATACTGTATACTCCAGACTTTTCAAGGCCCCTCCCTCCCCTTGGGGCCCTAGTAATCAGTACTGGTTTTACCCTCAGTTCGACTGTGTGTGTGTGTGTGTGTGTGTGTGTGTGTGTGTGTGTGTGTGTGTGAGAGAGAGATAGAGAGAGAGAGATAGAGAGAGAGAGTATATGCTTGTATAAGTAGCCTATTATAGGCTGACCTTCCCTGACCCTCTGAATGTGATTGGGTATCACTTTGAGGTGAACTAATACAGTATCACCCGCTAGCCAAAAAAGGACATCAATACACAGGACTGCACTATTAATTATAAACTACAAATTATTATTATAAACTTATTATAAACTATGACTTAACCTAACAGCAAATGTGCCAATAGATTCCCTATGCACTTCATGAGAGTGTTTCTGATTAAAAGAGAGTGAAATAGGCCTAAACACCACCCCATCTCTGATGAGGACGGCAGTTTGAGCCTTTTGTGTGCCATCTGGATCTAAGTGTACATTTCATTTGACCACACTGAAGATGAGCCGTTACCTAGACTACGAGACAAAACTAAACCGGTGCTGTGATAGGAGAGTGTGCAGCACTTCTGAGGAATAGAGGCGCTGTACTTACCTCTATCATACTGTGCGTGTGTGTGTGTGTGTGTGTGTGTGTGTGTGTGTGTGTGTGTGTGTGTGTGTGTGTGTGTGTGTGTGTGTGTGTACAGGTCGCAGATGGCGGTGGCATTTGGCAGGGTGTCTGTCTGTGTGTGACTGCTCTCTCTGCCAAAGTAGAGACAGATGCTGCACTGCTCATATGAAGCAACCGAGCCAGGGGGAAGTTAGAGTGAGCGTGTGTGCTAGTGTGTGTGTGTGTGTGTGTGTGTGTGTGTGTGTGTGTGTGTGTCTGGGGCAGGGGGTGGTGAGTAGAATCTAGACAGTTTATTCATGTTGATCACTGATGGACACTTGTTGACAGGACTAGTGGGTAAAACTTGTATGTTTCAGCATCTGTTTGATATTTCTACTGAGTGTGAGTGTTGTGAATCCAAACAGTAGGCCTATATCTCAATATATTCTCTTGTAATTGTATTCAGGTGTAAATTAATATAGTGAATGTCTGTATTATATTATATTATATTATATTATATTATATTATATTATTCCACCTGTGTTTACATCCCTCATGAAAGCTGATTACAGCAGAGAGAAAGGAGACGAATATGGATGGGAGAGAGACGGGAGAAGAAGAATTCTGCAATATGGCCTGCTTCATACACTACCAAAACAATACAGCAGAGGGCGCCCTACGAGCTGCCTTGGAATGCATTGTGTGTGTTGTACAATAGGGCTTAAGCCTTAGGCAATCAACCACAGGTCTGTAGAAAGGCATAATGAAAAAATAATAATGACATACTTGTCACTTGACAATACTTTTTTCATATTTGTAAAGCATACCAGCGTGTTGTTGAATGGTTGAATCATGTAGCACACAAAAGCACAGCTCATTTTGATTTGATTAGAGGGCCATAAGTGAAAACAATCATAAATATGGAGTACAAGACAACAAAACCGTTCCCTGGTTGACTAATTTTCCCTGTTAGATTGCAGATCTGTCTGATGCAAAATAGTAGGGGTCAGAACCTACTCAGCTTCACACACACACACACACACACACACACACACACACACACATACACACCAATTCCCTCGCTCATCCGAAGCTAAATGCATTTAATGATACAAGCATTCACAAGAATTTATTTGTGTCTCTGTGCAAAGAAAATGAGTGTGTGTCCCTATGTTTGAATAATGTTTGCATGAGTGGGTGTCCCTATGTTTGAATAATGTTTGCATGCAAAACCCAGATTGGTTTGATTTGATTTGAGCGCCACTTTAACATACTGAACACCCAGGGCCTGAAGCGGGTTCATTTGTTACACTAATTGCATCTTTTCCCTATTAGTTTTGCTAAATGTGCTAAAACAACAAGCACTTCAGACAAAGTTGTGTGTTTGTGACTTTGGTTGTGGGTCTGAAGTTCATTAGTGGATTGCCTGTAAATGAGATTAGTGTAAGCATGCAAAACACACACAATCAAAAATCATCAATAGGAGTCAGACTTCACCCGCTTCCATAGTTTCCTTTCGTTTATTTTTTTATTTTTATTATTTTATTGGAATATTTTTCCAGCCACTTAAACAGACAGGCCCCAGAGATCTCCCAACAGAATGACTAATAGCAGTGGCACCACAGAGCCTTCCAATGTCATATTATCAAGGGCTTCCATCACTTCACAAAACAACCAGAGCCTAGGCCACCTCCAGCGGCTAAATCCAATCCAAAACAGTGGGACTGGAAAACCATCACTTGCCGCTTCATCCAACTCCTAGAGACAGCAGATATTCCATGTTCTCACGTCGTCACTGTAAAAGATTAAACCAGTATTGACATACAAGTGAATAACTACTACTGTATACCAGCACTGTCTGTATTGCGTGTGAATTCTGTGTTCTCCATGTCGTTTGCACTCTTAATGTTTTATGCATTGTGTCTTGACCCTATAGATCCTATTCCTTCACAGAGTGTACTCAGTCCACAGAGTCTACTTTGTAGGTCTGTTTTCATACTCTCATGCTTTCTACATTCTCTCCTCTGCTTGCTTTTAAAATGTTTTTGTCTGTTTTCTGTGTTTCACAGCACTGTTGCTCTCTTCTGTAGTACCTCTCCACTGCCTATACTTCTATATGTAGTTTTTATATTTCCTATTTTGTCTTCACCCTATAAGCAATCTCCTTTATGCTCCCTGTTTTTCCTCTCACTTATATGTATGTATGTATGTATGTATGTACTGTGTGTATGTATGTATGTGTGTATGTATATGTATGTATGTATGTACTGTATGTTCTCCCTGTGTGCGGTATTGTGTGATTATGAGTCTTTCCTTTATCTGCTCTGATTGGTCAGTGTCTGCACCCTCTAGCTGTACAGTTTTCCCTAACAGTGTTCTGTTGGCGTTCTATCAGTGTTCTGTGGCGTTCTATCAGTGTTCTGTCAGTGTTCTATCAGTGTTCTCTATCAGTGTTCTATTGATGTTCTATCAGTGCTACATAGAGATGAGAGAAGACCTGGACACAGGTGGTCCAACAGGTGAAATCGGCCCAATGTCACACCTGTATAGGATTTCTTAAGAGTTTTTTAAAAAAGAAAAATGTAATGTTGTGATGTTTTCATATCTACATGGCATGAATGTGTGTGTGTGTGTGTGTGTGTGTGTGTTTGTGTGTACATACTCTGTGTATTCTTGTAATGTAACTTAATGGAGATGATACGTTTCATGGTAGTTAATTTACATGTATGACACTTACACCCATTCCTTTGTCAAAATTGTTGGTTTGTTTACTTTGTTTGTTTACTTTATTGTCCATGCTGTAAGTGTAAACAAGGTGAACTAATAGGGCCATTGGAGCATTAGATACCTAAAATATTCTGTGGAAGCCACAGGAAATGTTTTAATGGATGCACTCTGCTTTGTTTTGCTGGCGGTAATGAGGAGAGGTGTGAAGGGTGTGAGACTGACGCTAATGGAGTGTCGTAAATCAGAGATATTACAGCACCAGTGGGGGCCTGCATCTCAATAACATCAGACTGACTAAAGGTCCAGTGTGTCCAGGTCTGTAGGTGTGTGTGTGTGTGTGTGTGTGTGTGTGTGTGTGTGTGTGTGTGTGTGTGTGTGTGTGTGTGTACGTGTTTTTGTGTGTGTGTGTGTGTGTGTGTGTGTGTGTGTGTGTGTGTGTGTGTGTGTGTGTTTTGTGTGTGTGTGTTTGTGTGTGTGTGTGTGTGTGCGTGTGTGTGTGTGTGTTTGTCTGTGTGTGTGTGTGTGTGTGTGTTTTGTGTGTGTGTGTGTGTGTGTTTTTGTGTGTGTGTGTGTGTGTGTGTGTGTTTGTCTGTGTGTGTGTGTATGTGTGTGTGTGTGTGTGTGTGTGGGTTTGTATGTGTGTGTGTGTGTGTGTTTTGTGTGTGTGTGTGTGTGTGTGTGTGTGTGTGTTGTGTGTGTTTGTGTTTTTGTGTGTGTGTGTGTGTGTGTGTGTGTTTGTGTGTGTGTGTGTGTGTGTGTGTGTGTGTGTGTGTGTGTGTGTGTGTGTGTGTGTGTGTGTTTTGTGTGTGTGTGTGTGTGTGTGTGTGTGTGTGTGTGTGTGTGTGTGTGTAGCTGTGTCTGTATAGACTGAGCCACAGATGTTTATCTGAAGGTCCAGTGTGTCCAGGTCTGTACGTGTGTGTGTATGTGTCTGGGTGTGCATCACACTAATAGAAAGAACTACAAAAATTAGCCTTTGTAGAAAAAAAGTCATCTTCTGTAGAAATCCTCAACCCCCCAGAAAAGAAATGACTGAAAAAGTAAGAGAACCTCAACAAGAAAGGACGCTGAGACTCCTTCACATCACAGAAATAAAATAAACAAAACAAGCACATCATTTCCCCATGCCTGATGTCTACATACAGTGATGGACAGACACATTCTCGTTGGGCGTCAGGTCTGGCAGATATTTATGTCCAATGCAGTCTTTTCTTTTGAACCCAGTATACGGGCATCCAGAAGCAACAAGCTTACAAGTCTGAGCGACACAAAAACAATTACTAACAAATCAGCCAAATAAGGCAAACGCAAGTAGATTAACAAAAGACATTTAAATTTAGACATGTTCCATTTCTGCACTGCCTATGTCCCAGGATGCATTGCAGCGCGGTGGCCCATTGCCTGTTCTGGCAGGGCAGAGGTCTGGACATAAGGAGTGTGTTTGTGTGTGTCAGTAATTTACAGTTCACTGCCTCCTTTAAAAAAACAACAACAAAAAAACAGTTACAGGCAGCTTTGAATCACAGGTTTCTATGGCACCAGTTGCCTTAGTTCATTTAGACAACGCCTACAGGAAATGTTCGAGCCAGTGTGTGTCATCATATTGACGCACTGCCACTCGTCGTGGAGTTGCCATGACAACGCTCAGTCCTTGATGAACTGCAAGGCCTCCATCTCTAAATTGTTCATTCTACCATTCTCCTTTGGAGTGTCACAGAAGCTCAGATCTAAAGAAGATCCGCAATATCAGGTGTAGATCCCAGTATCTATCACATCTTTAATATCCAAGATCCAAGTGTCCACAACATCTTCAATATTGGGTGTAGACCCCAATATCCCTAATATATGTAATTCTGGGTGTAGACCCCAATATCCCTAATATATGTAATACTGGGTGTAGACCCCAATATCTACAATATGTTATTGGGTGTAGATCCCAATGTCAATTACAATATCAGTTACACCCGTTGCAAATGTACATTCCATTATTTCTTCCCAGGGGAGTACACGGTCTGAATTTGGACCCCCCACCCCATTCTCCTATGGTTGTAAATCCAAGCCCAGACGACGGCATTTCCACAGGAAACAGGCGGTCAGTTCCTCTGCAGGGGGGCAAGGTGGCGAGGGTGCAAGTGGGTGATTTGGGACTAACCCAGGGCACTGGTCATCAGCTACTTACTGCATGGAAGGTGGAGGCTCAAGAGACCTGATTGGAGGTTCAAGGTTCAATTGGAGGTGGAGGTTCAGGACGCCTGATTGGCTACGTCACCATCACCTGCGTGCTGAGGGCTACATGGTGTTGGTGTGTATGTGGGTAAGGCGTGTAGGGGGGGACAGAGGGGTCACTGGTAGACTCAGGAGGTGGGGGTGTTGCTATGGGGGTAGAGGACTGTGTGGCCCTGGACTGGGTGGGTCGGGGGCTTCATGCCATGGTCTCCTTGCCGGGCAGTCGTCGGTCGTTGAAGGTGTGCATGTTGATGACCTCCTCGGTCTTGACGATGACAGGCGGCTGCGGCTTCTGTTTGAGACGCCGCTGGCACTTGAGGGACGTGCGGATCTCGTCCACCATGGCGCTGCAGAAGGACTTCTGGACAGGAGACACAGGAGGGGGGCAGGACGGTAGAGTGACAGAAACGGAAGAGGGAGACAGGAGAGCAGGACGACAGGATGGTGGGGCAGAATGAGGTGGAAGACCAGACAGCAGGGTGACGGAACACGACAGGACAGACAAGGAAGAAGTGATAGAGAGAGAGAGATGAAGAGAGGGGAAGAGAGGAAGAGAGAGAGAGAGAGGAAGAGAGAGAGAGAGAGAGGACACCAAGTGATGAGACAGTGGGAAGACAAGGGAAGTGTGGGAGGGGAGAGAACAAAGAGGAAAAGAGGACATGCTTTTTGAGAGCAACACAAAGGTCTGATTTAAAGGTGCCATATGAAGGATCCTAGTTCTCTTCAGCACTCTACCTTGCCATCCTCTCCTCATTTTGTCACTATTTCAAGCAAAGTCTTGAAAGTTGAAAACTAAAATTGTCACATATAACACCTTTAAGAATCAGAATCAGTATCAGTGCAGCTATAGCCGGACCGATACTAATCCTGTCCAGGGACCACTGTGACTCATAGATGACCATAGATCAGCACATTTCACACATACACACACACATCTCAAAGTGTCCTTGTGCACAGCTATGATTTCACTATCAAAACAATTGATGCACCAGCATATTCATGTGGTAATAGTCATAAAGCATCCTAATATACTATCACTGAAACAGGTAAGTTGAAAAGTTGAATCATTCCGTGCTTCATCTTCGTGTCTTGAGAACGCCTCACGGTTGGAGGTGGCCAATCCACGACGGCTCGTCGCCGGAACTCCAGCTCACCTTCTCGACGTTGGCATTCTGCTTGGACTTGTAGAGCACCTCGCCGACGGCGACGAAGACGGAGAGCACGAGGCCGGCGGCGAGCACGATGAAGATGCCGCCGATGTTCTGCACGCCCAGGGCGCTGGCCTCCTTGCTGTCCTCCTCAGGGCAGCCGTTCCCACGCCACCACTTCTCCTTCATCATGTGCAGCTTGCCCTCCTCCTGCAGCTGCAGGATGGCTATGGTGATCTTGTCCCGGTACGGAGAGCCTGCAGGGACAAACAGAACAAAACCAGAGAGGATGAGTAAGTTCACTTCATTATCATGTACTGCCTGGATTGAGAGAGAGAGAGAGAGAGAGAGAGAGAAGGGAGGATAGAGGACAGAGAGAGAGAAGGCAGAATTGGTGGTTGAAAGGGGGGGCAGAACAGACAGAGAAAGGGAAAAATAGACAAAAGAGAGACAGAGATAGACAGAGAAGAGACATGTTAAGAATTGAGAAGTCTTTTCAGAAGCTTTGTGGCCAAAGTCCAGCCACAGTAAAAGACAGAGGAGAAAGGAACAAGTGTTCACTTCCTGACAGGTGAGGTCAACAAGGAAGAACTCCTCACGTCACTCTTCGCTGAAAATGAAAGTGAAATATTCAAAGCACCCATCCATGTTTGAAAGGTATGGTAAGTCTATCCACGGACTCAAAACAAAAAGACAATGATCCGGTATGACTGCAAACTACGACTTCTGCAACCTCCTCATCTCTTTCTGCCTCTCCAACCTTTTTGAAACTGAAGTCAGAGGAAAGTTTGGGACTACTTGAAGAATCCCCATAGAGTGCTGCTGTTCACTGGGTGTTTGACTAGTATCTCTCTCACTGAGTAATCATTCCATGTTTTGTATGTCCTTTAATTATTACTTTTTAAACACTTTTAAACTATTGCCCTTTTATGCTTTTATGTATCATTACCTTGTGTGTTTTATGTTTTATTTTTTACTCTTTACTTTTTAAACTATTCTTTGACTATTGCCCTTCTAGGCTTTTATTAGCTACTCCTGTTTGCTTTTGTTTATGTAAAGCACATTGAATGACCTCTGTATATGAAATGCGCTACATAAGTAAACTGGACTTGACTTGACTTAAAAGGGAACCCTCACAAAGAAGGTCGGGACAATATTTTTACTTACCGATTATATATCTTTCATAAACCATTTGCAAAATCCAACATGTATTGGATGGACATGTCTTTTTTGTATAGTTTAGTCTTGTGTGCTGTGGCACAGACTTGCAGAGGCCTTGAAACATATGGGAGTAAGAAGTGGAGATTCATAATGTCTTGTGTAAATAAAATATGAAGGACTAATGAGCATCGAGAGAGAGATTGCACCCCTGACGGGTGTATTCTGATAGACAATTACATTCTTCTGTCAGTTTCCATAACCATCCAAACACTCCCTCTCTGTCTGTTTCTCATTCAATCTCTCTCTCTCTCTTGCTCTCTTTCACACACTATCTTTCTATTAGTGTGATGCACACCCATGCAAGCACACACACACACACACACACACACACACACACACACACACACACACACACACACACACACACACACACACACACACACACACACACACACACACACAGTACTGGGATTGGTTTGAACTTTCATTGAACTGACAGATTATAATGAACAATGAAATGATATCAGTTCTGTCAGAACCATTTTAGTCAAGAAACACAAGAGAAGATTCTGAATGAAATTTTGAATTACATGTGGCGATATATATAGCTCTGTTCGGAGGAACCCCCCTATTTCCATGAGCACCATGGAAAAGCATTAAGTCAGGGGGCAGCAGCAGTTTAGGGAATTCTCACCCCAGCAGGACAGGGAGAGATAAATATTCCCCCCCCATGAACAGAGCCAAGCGACGTGACAAGAGAACATGCCACATCATACACGACAAGGTGGAGCAGGGGAGGCGGTGGGTAGCAAAAACCGAGCAGTATATGGTTGAGAGGAAGTGGGTAGAATGTAAAAGGCGTGCCGAAGCTGTGTGGCCAATCGCTAGGGAAGAAAGATTATCGGCTGAGGGGATGCACCTGGATCAATTAGGGATGAATGAGATGAAGGGGAGGGCGGCAAGCTTCTTGACTACCATGGCCTGGCCAGAACTGACGTTAACACTTTAATTTTATGACAACTATCCATACACACAAGTCTTAGCACACACACACACACACACACACACACACACACACACACACACACACACACACACACACACCAGATGACATCTGTTTCAAACTTACATTCTCTTTGTTGCTGCTGTGAGAGAGGAAAAGTTCAGAAGGACAATGCTGCCACTGTGTGTGTTTGGGAGAGGCAGTGTGTATGTGTGTGTGTGCTTACTGGTGCACATATTTGCTAGACATAAATACTAAAGAGTGCAAGGGTAAGATTCTTTAGCAGCAACAGAGAGACTTAACTCCAGCATGTGTGTGTGTGTGTGTGTGAGAGAGAGAGAAACTCTAGGGAAGCAGTGGCTGAGAGACTCAACTCCAACATGTGCCTTTGAGCTGCTTCATGAAACATGAGTGATGAAAGTGATCAGTTTTGTGAAGGAGCCCTCGTCAGGATGACAGATTTTAATGGTATTATCAAATGACTGGTTTAATGATCTCATTATACCCCCATAATGACTAATTAAGATAGTTAATAATGAATCGTGACCCATAAAAATAGGCATTACATTTGGGGTCATTGAAACAATCAGGATCATAAAAATACATACAAGAAGGTGTTTCAATATGCAATCAATCATCACGGCGAGTGAAGATGACTTCTCACCAGTTGGAGGAAAGGAGATGCAACTGAGCTCTGAATCAAATTGAATCCTGCACTGAAATAGGTTCACCTGAGCCTGGCTCCTCTAGCGCCAGCACACTGGTCCAGTCAAAGCACTCTGTGGACTCTCACTGAACTGACAGACAACAATCAAAGCGACAAGCAAAGAGCACAGTCCACCACATGAGACCTAAACCTAATTTAACCCTTAAAGGTGTGGGTTTTTGAACATTCTAATATAAGATTCCATTCCGCAACAATTGAAGGTTCTAAAATTCTATCTTCAATTCAATGAAACCAGATATTCTTTAGAACGTTAATTTTTCAACATTCCCATCACACCGATGTGATGGTACACCTTTAAGGGTTAAAGTAACACAATACAACAATTCCCATTTTTGTCAATTTTCAATAAATGGGCTGCCCATTTAGTGCTAAAGGGAGAACCAAATTAGTCTAAAACCTATGAAAAGGGTCGTGCTCTTACCCGTGACAAGACAGTAATGTTGCCTAGTGTGATACCATGCGTTCTGGGTGTGAGAGACCCCATTCTCTGTGTACAGTGGCTTTAATAACTTGGCAAAGCACTCAGTGTAAGGACACAACAGTTTACTGTAACACCATCACCATCTGCCACAATCCTTACAATGAATTTAGTTCATGAGTAAAGGACTTGTTTAAAGGAAGAAATCCAGATTGAAATAAGTACTGAAGGAGACTGAGGATCTGGGATCAGGACGATTCCTGTTCCAGAGCTAGTTCCCACCAAAAGAACCAATTCGTCCCCTCGTTCGACACTAAGGATTAGCAATGAGAGGAAACTGACATTCTTATTAATCACTGAAACTCAAGAAGCAGGGGCGCTGCTAGATAATTTGGGCCCTATGATAGACAATAATTCTGGATCCCCCGATAATACATAGTATTATTGGGGGGGGGGCTCTCTGGGGGGCCCCTGTCAGTGCTGGGCCCTTAGAATTATCCTAACCCCCCCAGCGGCGCCCCTGTCAAACAGTTGCGAAAGATACGTTATGTCAAATCGGACTTTACAAGGTTTTACAATGCTTCTACCTCATGGTATTTATGACATGTCATTGATCAGTCAAGTAGTGCCATGGCAGACCTTTGGTTGAGAATAGAAAGAGAGAACTACTTATCATTCTGTCAGTCTGGGGCAGCCGTGGCCTACTGGTTAGCACTCTGGACTTGTAACCAGTAGGCCACTGGTTCGAGCCCCGACCAGTGGGCCGCAGCTGAAGTGCCCTTGAGCAAGGCACCTAACCCCTCACTGCTCCCTGAGCGCTGCCGTTGAAGCAGGCAGCTCACTGTGCTTCACCTCACTGTGTGTTCACTGTGTGCAGTGTGTTTCACTAATTCACCGATTGGGTTAAATCCAGAGACCAAATTTCCCTCACGGGATCAAAAAAGTATATATACTTATACCAGTTAGCCAGTTTATTATTTAGAGTAATCTTATAAACTTGTGTACTGTGCAACTCATTTGACTACCTACCTGGTGACAGATTTGTGCTCTGAAGAAGCTAGTTAGAGAGGGGCAGAGTGTGTGTGTGTGTGTGTGTGTGTGAGTGTGTGTGTGTGTGTGTGTGTGTGTGTGTGTGTGTGTGTGTGTGTGTGGGCGTTTGTGTGCGTTTGTGTGTAGTGTTAGCCCGGCACGGCAAACGCACACTCTCAGCACTCACCGTGGGCTGGGTCTGTGCCACGGGAGTCACATGGGACTAGCGGTGAAAAACTGAGCCACGGAGATAAGGCCTCAACCCCTCACTGGGCTCCTCCAAGTACACATGCAGACTGGGAGTGAGTGTGTGTGTGTGTGTGGGTATGTGTGTGTGTGTGTGTGTGTGTGTGTGGGTATGTGTGTGTGTGTGTGTGTGTGTTCAGTGTGTGTGTGTGTGTGTGTGTGTGTGTGTGTGTGTTCAGTGTGTGAGTGTGTGTTCAGTGTGTGTGTGTGTGTGTGTGTGTGTGTGTGTGTTTTATGAACCTGTTTTATGCAGTTATAAAGTTTGATGAACAATGTCTTTCCACACCTTGGAGGATGTAGGAGTATCCATGATGAAGTGTTTTTATTAACGCAGCACTGAAACAGGCACGCACCTTTTCACACCTCACCCAAAACCTCTATAAAAAAATCAAATTATGTGTTGTGTGTGCAGTCTTCTGGCAACAGTCTTTTCAGCAAACCTTGGGCGTTTCAAATCCAATGCTTCCCTAACATTCATCCCCCCGCCTCTCTCACACACACACACACACACACACACACACACACACACACACACACACACTTGGCTGAGTGGAGGATGTTTGCCAAAGCGGCGGCTCCAGCAGTGACATGGCAGCCCCGCTAGCGGCTAAACTCATGCTGGCTAATCCCGCGGATGGGGGGTGGGGGGGGCAACAGAATGGTGGCGGGGGCGGGGAGGGGGTTGGGGGGTGGGGGCAGAGGATCAGTGTGCGGCTGCGGAACTCGGAGGAAGATCAAAGAGCGAGCTAATGGCTTGTGAGGCGACAGAGGAGGAGGAGGAGGAGGAGGAGGAGGAGGAGGAAGAAAAGGCAAAGAGAAGAGGAGAAGAGGGGATGTGTATCCCACTGTGATGTACGAAGAGAGAGAGGGGGGGAAGAGAGAAAGAGAGAGGGAGAGTGGCAGAGAGAAGGAGGGGGAGAAAGAGAAAGATAGAGAAATGGATGGACAAAGAGAGGCCATGTGACAGAGAGAGAGAGAGGGAGTAAGAGAGAGGGTTAGAAAGAGAGAACTGGAGAGAAAGAAAGAGGGAGTGTGACAGAAAGAGGGAGAGAAAGGGAATAGAGGGATATAGAGGGCATGTTACAGAGACAGAGTAAGAGGGAGGGAGTGTGACAGAGAGGGGGAGAAAGAGGGAAAAAGAGAAAAAAAGAGAGAGAGAGCGAGAGAGAGAGACAGGATAAAAGAGGGGGATAGAGTGAGAAAGAGAAAGGGTGTGTGTCAGAAAGAGAAAGAGGGAGAGAGGGGATAAAAGAAGGGAGTAGAGAGATAGAAAGAGGGTGTGTGACAGAGAGAGAGAGGGAAAGAGGGGGATAATAGAGGGGACTAGAGAGAGAGAACAGCAAGGGACAGGCTCAGGGGGTGTGGTGCTCATCCTCCGCTCAGCTGCGCTAAAGAGATTAGAGTCCTTGTGGGGCGCGTTTGCTTGTAACACTCTCCAGCCGTGCCCGCGTTCTAACGCGATTACGGCAAAGCGCCGGCCCGCAGGCCCACAATACGTCCGGAACGATATCGGAACAACCAGCAGAGAACGAGGGAGGGAGAGGGAGGGTTATGGGGAAATAAAGAAAAGCTGAAAGAGAAGAGAAAGAGAGTGAAAGACTGATTAGAAGGAGTGAGAGAGGGAGATGACTATTGGAGGTGGAGAGATGGGCAGACAGATGGGCTGAGAGAAGAGGAAGAAAAGGGGAAAGAGCAGAGACAGGAGCGAGGGATGAACCTCTTCATGACAGAAGTCTAGAGAAAAGGTGGTGGAGAAGGGATGAGGTGAAGAGAGGAGATGGAGGAGAAGAGATAAAGGGAAGAGAGAAGATGGAGGATCAGAAGAGATGAAGGGAAGAGGAGATGAAGAAGGAGAAGAGATGAAGGGAAGAGGAGATGAAGAAGGAGAAGAGATAAAGGGAAGAGAGGAGATGAAGGGAAGAGAGGAGATGGTGGTGGAGAAGAGATGAAGGGAGGAAAGGAGATGAAGGAGAAGAGATGAAGGGAAGAGAGGAGATGAAGGAGGAGAAGAGATGAGGGGAAGAGAGGAGATGAAGGTGTGGAGTACATGGGCTGGTTTCTCACTCTTACATTAATTGTTTCTCATTTCCATGATCTCCTCTCAGGTGCCTGCAAAAATCACACACTGTGTATTGTGTGTGTGTGTGTGTGTGTGTGTGTGTGTGTGTGTGTGTGTGTGTGTGTGTGTGTGCAAGTGTGTATGTTCTAAGTGTCTTGGTCCTCAAAGGGGCAGCAATTCATATTTCACTTCAAATGATTTATGAAGGAGAACATAGCAGCCTGGAGATTACTGTTAATGGCCTTCACTGGAGAAGGAGAAGGGAGGAAAGAGAGAGGGAGAGAGGGGGGGCAGAGAACAAGGCGAGGAGAAAGAGGAATAGAGAGAGAGAGAGAGAGAGAGAGAGATACCGGTACTTTGAATTTTAAACCCCTTTATACCACTTGAAAAGCATTGACATTCCATTGAAAATAATCAGTTTATTTCACCAGATGAAAGTAAGCCAAACTAATGTTAATGGAAATCATCTCCTACTTAGAGCACGATTTCTCCCAGAACGGAGAGACATTCTTCATTTACATGTAGAATATGCACTCTTCCACTAATCTGTTTTCCCTCAGAAATTTGTGTCAATAAAATCCTCAACAAGCAAGAGAAGACTAACCTGACTCTCGCCAGATGAATTTCGTTCCGCTTAGCTCCGCTTAGCTCCGCCTAGCTCCGCCTAGCTCCACTCACATCCATCTGGGATCGCTTCCATTGAGAGTGATTTCAGCACAAGATTGTATGGTAGAGCCAATCAGGACGCAGGGCGGGAGTTTCATAGATGCGACGTAGCGTAGAAGCGACTGTGAGACTGTTCTCAGCGTCACGGGTTGGCTTCAATGTGAGTGGTTGAAGTAGCACGTCAATAGATGACGGACAAGTGGTTTATCTAATCTTATGCAAGGATTTTTTAATAAGGCCCAGCATTCTGAAGCACCACTCCAATGGATCGATCCCAGATGGATGAGTGGAGATAGGCGGCACGAAATTCATCTGGCGAGAATCAGGTTAAGATTCCAAAAGAAGAAAGAATATGTGGTTTACCGCCAGACAGGGAAGGTCCACTGTGAAAAGTATTGAGAATTAAGAAAAACCTTTTTCTGTCAATTTAAAACCAACTATGGTTAGCTTTGTTACTGAAATGTTCATGCCAATAACGTTCTCTTGATTTGAACTGAGAGTGACAGAAGAGTAAGGTCGACCTGAGTTAGTCAGATATAACTGACAGCTGTGGCATCTGATAGGACATACGTCTCATTCATCCAGCCTGCTAGCCTGCTGAGATAGCTATCTTAAACACAACAACTTTCTTAGATATGAGCACGGCATTCACACACACACACACACACACACACACACACACACGCACACACGCACGTTCAAAGACATGCACAGTCACCACTGCCAGGGTATTAATGGATTAATGTACTGTTGGAAGTAGAGGCCTGCTGATATTACAAAGGATTAGATCCCTGAGGTGCTGAGGCGACACAAGTGTGTGTGTGTGTGTGTGTGTGTGTGTGTGTGTGTGTGTGTGTGTGTCTGTGACTGTGTATGTTTGCATGCATGTCTTCTTGTGTATATATCTGAATATGTGTGTGTGTGTGTTAGTGTTAATTTCGTCAGACGAGACGAGAGGAAAAATGTTTGTCAACGACCTTTTTTTTCATGACTAAGACGAGACGATGACGAGACGGCAGTAATGTCCTGAAGACACTAAGACTATCTTAAGATGAATTATTGTTGATGAAAAAGATCTAGACTAAAAATGTTTTGCATGAAATAAGAACTAAGATAAAAATCTCTTCATTTTGTTATACAAAATGAGAAGACAGAATATCTAGCTGTTATGTTTTCAAAATATTCGAATGAGTTCATACGCGCAACAGCTTTCCTGTAGGCTAGTCACGTGCTGTTGCTGCAACCCTGTGGCTGCAACATCTAAACTACATGGAACAAGAACACTGGAGATTTCTGCCAGAGTTACCAACTAACTACCTAAGCTTTATGCCACAATGCTACATACCCAGAAGTTGAACTTCTCTCATACAAATTAACATCCACCAGAATGTCCATCATAAAATGTTCATCATGTAATGTCAACTATTTAACTAGTGAGACTGATGATGCAAAGTTTGCTAGCAAGTAAGCTAATATGGAAAGTTAAGCTAGCAAGTTAGCTATGGCTAAGATGGAGAGTCTGTTTGGGGAATGTGTTGTGTTTGGTAGCATATATCGCCATCTAGCGCAGGAGTAAACATTAATACTTTGGTCTACTTTACAGTGTTCTCTCAAACTTTTCAGTTTCAGGACCACTTAACTAACCCTCCTAGCTAAAAAAAAAAAAAGATTAGATCTACTTCAACAGTAGCCTATAATTAGTCTACACTATAGGCCTACTCACTGAACCACCTTGCTTATTGTCTTTGCACTTTGCTTATTGTGTGGATTCATACTGTATGATTTAAACTGGCATATCTTTACATAGACAGTGTTGCAGAACTGTTTTTTACATACAAGTTGGTTCAATATTGCAAACAACTCATCTATATTATATTTTACCACGCCTGCTCACGGACCACTTGAGATAGCTTTATGGACCACCAGTGATTCCCCGGACCACACTTTGAGAAACACTGGTCTACTTAACAAGACAGTGGTCCAGTCAAATCTTTACTGTCTATGGTCAAATCCCAGCCGAGCTATAACTGTAGCCTCGACTTACCTGTGCATGTAAACATACTGACTGACAAAAAAATCAGAATGAGTAATTATAACAGACGAGTAGCCCTGTGGACACACAATATTGTTGGAAAATTGAGATGTGTGAAACACTATTTGACTCAAATGGTAATCAGAAATAATTTGTTATAAAAAAAGACTAAAATGTGTTGACTAAAACTGACTAAGACTAAGATACCTTTTAGTTTTCTTTATGACTAAAACTAGACTAAAATGACGAGACTTTTAGTCCACTAAAAACTTGACTAACAAAAATGATATTTGAATGACTAAATATGACAAAGACTAAAAAGGACATTTTGGTCACAAGACTAAGACTAAGACTAAATTAAAAATAAAACAAAATTAACACTAGTGTGTGTGTGTGTGTGTGTGTGTGTGTGTGTGTGTGTGTGTGCATGCCCACGCTCAGATCTCAGGAAGTAGCTGTATCTGACTACTTCACATGCTATCGGGCTAAGGTATAGGCAACGTTTTAGACAGAAGCAAAACAACCCGCCATGACAAAAGACAGCAATTAAAGCAAGTTTTTCAAAAGCACAGAGAGCTGGACACAGATGGAACGCATGTCAGTCCAGTCAGCCCGGCCCCCAGCTGACTGACACAAGTGTAACTGACAGCCTGCAGTCCGAAGCCGCAGGGACCCAGACTCAGAGCCACTGCCACAACACATCTTCTGTTCTCATGGCCCCGTGCATGAGCGCTGGTAATATGATTTATTAAGACATATTTGATAGAAGAAATGCAGCACTTGCAGAAAGCATTATTGATAGTAATGTGATGGAATAGGCTGTACAATTCCTGATGTATGATAGACTTTGATCTGTTGATAATAAAATGTCTTATTAAGAGGACTTACAACAAATTATTATTTACAAACCTTCTGACCTAGTGACAATATTATTTTATTTACCATTTAGGTTAAAATGTAGAATTTGGTTATATTGGATTCAGGAATGGAATATTATTCTTATGTTTGACATTTAGTTGTTTATGCTATATCATGATGTAACTGGAAAAAAATGGAATGTATAATAGAGGCAAAGAGCTAGGAATGCCATATTTGGGTACCTCCTGTGAAGATATGACATCACCTTAAGCTCAGAGAAATTTGGAGCGGAACTCTGGGGAGAATAAAGAATGACCAGAAAGGTCAGGAAAGCAAAGGTTCCTGGTCTGTTTGTTGCCAGGGGAAATGGAACTTGAGGGTCTGCTGTGTGCTGAGTGATTTTTATCAGATTAATTGATTTTCACCTAATAAAGTAAAAATGTCTAAAAAAAAACTACCAATCTGCCGTTTGATTGATATTACCGGACATATTAAGAAATTTGAATAGTCATAAAAATGGAACTATCTGGGTTTTTTTGCAAATTACTTCTTCATATGTTCTAATGATGAGGTTGCCTGAATATGTCGAGTCAAGTGCTTTACATGTAATCCATCATATGGATTTCACAACACTGAAAGGTAGCAGGTCCTGGTTAGTAAATTGGTTTAAGAAGATATTGGGTAAATACTCAGTGACTCTTTAATTTCCCCAGTGGGAAGTGTGTGTGTGTGTGTGTGTGTGATGTGTGTGTGTGTGTGTGTATATGTGTGTGTGTGTGTGTGTGTGTGTGTGTGTGTGTGTGTGTGTGTGTGTGTGTGTGTGTGTGTGATTAACTTGGCAGGCATGGGAATATATTTCAGCACTTCTGGTGTAGTTTTTAATATTGTCACAACAGTAATTGACAGAGGAAGCTCATCTGTTTTCATGTGATAATCACACTGCAGGGGAAAGCTCACCATATCATACAAACAGTGGATTATACACACCCACCCACCCACACACACACACACACACACACACACACACACGATGGGACAGTGCACACCACTGTCACAACAAATTGTACAAACAAACCTAAATCACTCTAATGGGTTATTTTTCACACACACACACACACACACACACACACACACACACACACACACACACACACACACAGTCACACACACACACACACACACACACACACACACACACACAGAGAGAGAGAGAGAGAGAGAGAGAGAGAGACCCACAGCTTCAGTTATATGTGAACTCACATAAAATAATTAGCAAGATCGAAAGTCGCCCAGAGTGCTAGGAATCACAGAAGATAAAAAGAGCTGATGAGTAGACTAGAGGAGAGGGTAGGAGAGAAGAGAAAAGGAAGAGACTAGAAGAGAGGAAAGGAGGAGACTAGAAGAGAGGAAAGGAAGGAGAGGAGAGGAGACTAGTGGAGAGGAGAG
>NC_063196.1:6096640-6106640 GCF_017589495.1 Alosa alosa
GTTTTTTTAATAAAATTCTAATACATTATGATATATTAGAATAAACTGTATAATGTGTTTTATCAATTATACTATATTATACAGTATTTATTATGCTATAATATTATTATATACAGAGACTGTGAGGATATGTTGTATTTCAAAGTGGGAACAGAATGTCTTTTAACTCTGCTGAAGCCTGCTGGAAGGGCTGGTGGTGAGGAATCTTCAGATTGATTACATGAGAGAAAACAACGGTCAATGCAGCCCAAACCCCAAGGGGCAAATCAGCAGAGGGATGCTTGAAGAAGGATGCTCCACATGCACGCGCGCACAAAAACACACACACACACGCACGCACACACACGCACACACACACACACACACATACATACATAGACACACACACACACACACACACACACACACACACACACAAACACACACACACACACACACACACACAAACACACACACACACACACACACACACACACACGCACACACACACACACACACACACACACACACACATCCATGCATGTACATACTCACACACACTGAGCCACATGCACACATGCATACACATGCTTCATCTTATATATAACATCAGACTTACCAGCAGAATACTAATTTTGTATAACAGAGCTAGAAGGATTGTGTGTGTGTGTGTCTGTGTGTGTGTGTGTGTGTGTGTGTGTGTGTGTGTGTGTGTGTGTGTGTGTGTGTGTGTGTGTGTGTGTGTGTGTGTGTGTGTGTGTGTATTGTGTAGGCATTGCATATTCTGCACTAGCTTAAGTGACAGTTACTGTAGCCTAAGCTTCACACCACTCCATTGCCAGGAACACCACAGTAAAGTGCTGTTCACTCCAAAACCTCTTCGGGGATCACGAACACCTCACATCTTCCAGTAACACCAGTCCTGTTCACTCCAAAACCTCTTTGGGGTCACAAACACCCCTCAGCCCCCAGGAGCCTTGAAGTAGTTGAAGATGCACTTCCCTGTGTCTGAGGAGCCCTCTCATATCTCCGCATGAATAAACCTAATCCATCTATGAAATTGCTTTCTGTCTCATGTCAGTCAGGGCTAATGGATTCAGTGTGATGGTGGAGGAGGGGGGCAGAGAGAGACACAGTCTGAATGAATAAAAAGATAAGCATGAAGCTAATGAACGAGTGATTGATAAAGGACATTCTCTTTTTCTGCCTTCATCAAACAGTATGGTAAGTAAGAGAGGCAGAGAAAGAGAGAGAGAGAGAGAGAGAGAGAATGAATGGATTAATGGATGAATGAATGAATGAATGAATGAATGAATGAATGAATGAATGAATGAACGAATGAATGAATGAATGAATGAATGAATGAATGAATTAAATTAATTGAATGGATTAATTTTTAATGTAACATGTTCTTAGTCTTCCTTGTTAGCATCTACTGTATTCACTGAGTGATGGCAGGGAAAGATACATAAAGGAGAGAGGAAATGATTGAATGAATGAAAAATATATTTATGTATGCAATGGCTGAATTATTAATAAGACATTCCTGTAGTGCCTCTTATCATTCTCAACTCAGGAGGTCTGCATGGAGGAGTAAGCATGCAGCATGCAGAAAGAGAGGAAGAGAGAAAGGGAGAGAGGGACAGAAAGAAAGAGAGAGAAAGAGAAGGAAAGATAGAGAGAGGGAAGTGAGAGAGAGAGAGGGAGAGTGGGAGAGAGAGAGGGATAAAGAGAGAGAGAGAGAGAGAGAGAGAGAGAGAGAGAAAGTATGTGAGAGAGAATGAGCAAAAAGACAGAGTAGGATAGAATGGGGTCATGGTATCCCCGTCTGTCCGATGCCAGGCAGCGGGGCCCCGGGATCGAGTGGAGTGGAACAGTTGAGCATGTGGTCGTGCCACGGTACTTTGGCTGCCAGCGGTGCCAGGCACAGCCCCCTGCGGGTTGGCACACACACACACACACACACACACACACTGGGTCCGGTCCAAGTCTGGTGCTACCTGTCGATGATGCTGGCTAAATACAGGATTTACCACCAGACACTAGCTGACACACACATATATTTGGTGGTTACTAATGTTGGTTTATTGTGATTGCCATGGCAGCCATAGAATACTGACCAAACATAAACAGTAAAAAGTGTGGGCATTATGCCTGCTAATGGAGTGTATCATTAACTTTGTGAAAGGGCTATGTTGTCATGTCTTAGCTTATTAGAAAACTGCTGACCAGAAAAATTATGAAAAATGTAAATCAGAGAACAACAGAATGGTTTCTAACTATGACCAGCCCCCAGGCATTTCTCTGCTGTAGAGGCAGCTCCAGCTTATGTCACCTGTGAGGTCAATTCCTCCTTTTTCCCTAAAGGGCGACAACCAATACGAGCACTATGCACCCAGTCACACTATTACCTACTGTAGCAATGACAAACAGCACGCAACACACCAAACCACACGTCGATTACACTGTTACCTGGCAATGACAAACAGCACGCAATACACCACACGTCAGTCACACTGTTACCTGGCAATGACAAACAGCACGCAACACTCCACATGTCTGTCACACTGTTACCTGGCAAATTACAAACAGCACGCAACACACCATACATGGGTCACACTGTTACCTGGCAATGACAAACAGCATGCATTACACCATGTGTCTGTCATACTGTTCCCTGGCAAATTACAAACAGCACACAACACACCATGTGTCTGTCACACTGTTACCTGGCAAATTACAAACAGCACACAACACATCATGTGTCTGTCACACTGTTACCTGGCAAATTACAAACAGCACACAACACATCATGTGTCTGTCACACTGTTACCTGGCAAATTACAAACAGCACACAACACATCATGTGTCTGTCACACTGTTACCTGGCAAATTACAAACAGCACGCAACGCATCATGTGTCTGTCACACTGTTACCTGGCAAATTACAAACAGCACGCAACACACCACACATAGGTCACACTGTTACCTGGCAATGACAAACAGCACGCAACTGACACCCAAGCAAGCGAGCAGAATATACAGCCAGATGTCGGGCGAGAGTGGGTTGAGGAAGGAGAAGACGCCGGGGTTGGTGCCGTTGGGCTTGCGGTAGAGAATACTTATCCCCAATGTCATAAAAGGCTTGGAGAAGTCGATGACCTTCTCCCGCACGTAGCTGATGGTCAGGGGGGCCACCGCCAGGTCCACTTTCTGTCCACAGCAGGAAGAGAGAGAGACATGAGGGGGGAAAAGGGAGAAAGAACCAATCAGAGGTGGGAATATCGATAGGTGAGTCACAATGGGTCAGGTCAATTGGTCAATATTAAATGTTGTTCACATTAAATGTAGAGCCTAGAGGTTACTTAGCAATATACTACTAGCACATAGCATTTTAGTTTGACTCATTTTTCTTGTTTTGAATTTGCCCACTGCACACTAGATATCACTAGTTTTTACTTTACGCGTTTTAAAGAACTGTTTTGAAGGAGTAAAGTCAAAACCTCCTGACTTTGAAATCACCTCCTATATTCCCCAAGATACATTTCCACCTGGGATAAGTATTAGAAGCACAAGACGTGAATTCTTATGCAACAGTAAATAGCATATTATGGGAAAATAGCGCCACTGCATTGACATGAAGAGTTGACACCCCAAGCAGCTGACACCACAACTCTCTCACTCACAATCACACCTACTGTAAACAGACGAATCCACCATTCAACAATCAATCGCCGAATCAATACTCATTTATGGCCTCTTAAAAAATAAGTCTTCAGAGTCAATTGAGTGGCCCACTGTGAATCATTTCATTACCACCAGCCTACTGACAGTGCGGAGAAAGCTGTACACTCACTCATAGCACAGCAGGAGACGTCCCAGCAGAGACGCACAGACTGCACAATGAGGCAGAAAAATAGATTCTCCAGTTGTAAACAGTAAAGCACTTTGATTTATTGCCAAAGGAACAATTTCCGTCCCCATACTGGCTTGTTCTCATTGCAATGACGAATGCAACCCTAAACTATTGTATTATTCTATTACGGAACCCTAAACTATTGTATTATTCTATGAAGATTGCACACAACATACAGTACATATAACACTTATACAACTGTGTTCATGTGAAGAGCAAAGACTTTACTGTACATGTTTTGATTTATTGACACATTGAGTAAAAATCCATTTTTATCATTTTTGTGTAAGGTGCTGCTTGGTCTTTATTACACAGACAACCTCTACATGAACCCATGACATAGAGGAGCAAGTCCAGCACTCCTTCATGTCTAAGGTATGAGCTACACCAGGCGCGTAATTGAAGCGTTCCGTTCGCATCACGTAAAATCCATTTTAGATGAATGGTCTATTTTTTTCGAACGTACGCCCTACTGTCACGTCTGGTGTAGTTACTTCCATTGATTATAATGGAAGCTAATTGTTGCAGCAGACGCAGCGTGAACGGAACGCTTCAGTTACGCGCCTGGTGTAGCTCAGCCCTAAGACAAACACATCTAGAATGTATCCCTTTAAAATTAGGTTATGTGGAAAAACAAAAAAAACATTCTAAAGGAAGTTTTCCCTTATTTGGCTGACGTTATACAGTAAGTATGTTCTTGCAGCAGAAAGAGAATGACCTTAATGCAGGCAATATGACTGAAACTGACAACTGTTAAATGTCATTATTAGTTGCTGTGGACAAACGTGCCTGCTAACAGCCATAAACATAAACATGAGAAAATAACTCTTCTTGCATCCTTTCCAAAGCATGTTCTCATTGTAGAGGCAAGGAGAACCTTCTCTGCTTTGCTTCACGCTGAGCAGAGAACCGTCAGAGCACCTTTTCTGTAAGAACCAAGCAGGTCCCCCCTCCTCCTCCCCCCTCATGACATTAGGACCATGTGACCAGGCACATCTGCAGAGCTCATCAGCTGTCTATTCTCTGCGGGTCCTTTCTGGGTCAGTGTGTATCTGCCCGCTCCACGGGCGTCTGCCTGCTGCCTGATCATAATTCACATCACGACCCCAGCACAAGTAATCACCAGAGGAGCACTAATGATGGACGACTGCGCAGGGCCCTACTTTGCATGTGTGTGTGTGTGTGTGTGTGTGTGTGTGTGTGTGTGTGTGTTTGTGTGTGTGTGTGTGTGTGTGTGTGTGTGTGTGTGTGTAAGTGTGTGTGGTCAATGCTACCTGTGTGTGTGTGTGTAGCAGTGACGCGTGGCGTGGGCATGTAGGTATGCAAATGTATGTGCCTCCATCTGTGCCTGTACATGTCTCTGTGCCCGTGTGTACATGTGCATGCCTCTGCCACCACACTCATTAAATTATCCTCATCACTCATTTACATACACACACACACACACACACACACACACACACACTCACATGAGAGAAAGAAAGGCAAGGCAGAGATGTTTTTCCCAGCCACAGTGATTTCCCAGCCACAGTGATTTGAAAACTGCTCTGATCTTTCTCATTAAGACAGGAATTAGTTTGAAAAACACTAAACAGAAATCAGAAATGAGGAAGACACTTCTTCCTCCTCCTCCTCCACTTCCCCCTCCATCTCCTCTTCCACACTGAAGCTCTAGTAGTAATTTGAGAACAGCTCTAATCTTTATAATGCGTATTCTTATTTTTATTCTTCTAGTTCTAATACTTCTTCTTCTTCATGTTCTTCTTCTTCCCCCTCCTTCTCCTGTCATCTTCATCATCCTCTTCCTCCTCCTCCTCCTCCTCCTCCTCCTGTCCTCCTCCCCCTCCTCCTCTCCCTCTTCCTCCTTCTCTTCCTCCTTCTCCTCCTTTTCCTCCTCCTCCTTCTCTTCTCCCTGTCCTCTTCCTCCTTCTCCTCCTCCTCCTGTCCTCCTGTCCTCTTCCTTCTCCTGTCCTCCTGTCCTCTTCCTCCTCCTTCTCCCCCTCCTCCTGTCTTCCCCCCTCCTCCTCATTCTCCTCTCCCTGTCCTCTTCCTCCTCCTCCTCCTCCTGTCCTCTTCCTCCTTCTCCTCCTCCTCCTGTCCTCCTGTCCTCTTCCTTCTCCTGTCCTCCTGTCCTCTTCCTCCTCCTTCTCCCCCTCCTCCTGTCTTCCCCCTCCTCCTCCTCCTCCTCCTGTCCTCTTCCTCCCCCTCCTCCCCCTCCCCTCCTCTCCTCCTCCTCCTCCTCCTCCTCCTGTCCTCTTCCCCCCTCCTCCTCCTCCTTCTCCTCCTCTTTCCCACTGAACTTCCTGTAGTGATGTGAGAACTGCTCAAACCCAAAGGCATTAAGCCCTGTGGCTGAATAATAAAATAAAACATTTCAGAATGTTATTGCTGTAATGATTTCCCACTCTGGTTCCCAACTAATGACTGGCTGACTGGAGACACCGGAGTCACATCAAGTGTTGTGTGTGACAGAACACACAGTGGTATTGCAGATTACTTTAAAAACTCAGTGTGTAGTAAGCAGAGCCAGTCCCTGGCACACAATATAGTGTTTAAAAATACAAGGTCATGCAGAGGCAAGCTTTTATGAAACACTGTGTCAAACCAATCCCATATCCATAATCGACCAGTGTCCATTTGGACCTCAGGGGCATGAAGGGGTAATGGACTATATGATTGACTGGAGCATGCATGAGATCCTTAAGTTCAATGACCATTCCGGTGGCATTCAGAGTGCATACACACAGACACACACACACACACATACACACACACACACACACACACACACACACACACACACACACACACACACACAGACCCACACACACACACACACACACACACACACACATACACACACACACACACACACACACACATAACGCACACACACACACACACACACACACGTACAGTATGGGAATGAACACATAATCCATGACGTCTTAGGGCATCAGTTTTGCAAACTACATCTACCTACCTAACTACACACACACACACACTCACATGATCTATAAGCTCCCGGACCATGCCGTTCCATTGGCCACTGCTCTCCTCCAGAGACCCATACATCCCGTCCTCCACCAATCGGATATCGTAGCGGAAGCCCAAGATGGTCGACAGCTCTCTCAGAAGGTCAATGCAGTAGCCCTCGAAGCGGTCATTGCCATACAGAGGCTTGTCTGACTTCTTAAACATGACATACGGCTCCTCCTGGGAAAGAAAGAGGGAGATGTAGAGTGGAGGGACAGAGAGAAAGAAAGAAAGAAAGAAAGAAAGAAAGAAAGAAAGAAAGAAAGAAAGACAAAAGAAAGACAAACAGAAAGAAAGTCAATGAGTTAGTAAATGAAAGAATGATTGAATTAATGGAAGACGCTTGAGTAACTGTACACCAGATGTAGACGTGGCAGTCGTCTCTCCTCATAATATATCACTGACACCATGGAGTAGAACTAGAGATGGACTCTGGCTGTGTTACTGCAACAAGTGCAGGATCCAGAGTGACCTGCAGGCGCCGAATGAAGTTAATCGAATGAGCTGCATGGCTAAATCTCACACAGGCCTCGGGGCCAAGCGCTTGACGTGCACGCCACAATGAATTCATTCATGCCCGCATCTCTGAGCCACTTACCCCCAACTAATGTTGAATGATAAGTCTTATTCTCCTAGTGTCTCGTTCTTAATGAGAGGGCCAGCGTTAATAGACAGCAGGAAAAGGACGTGGCGAAGGAATAGCTCATAAGCCACAGAGCCCTGCCTAGCTCATGAGGTCATGCTAATGAAGCGGACCAGTTTCTATGATGACAAGTGGGGCTCTTCATATGGAGAGAGAGAGAGAGAGAGAGAGAGAGGGAGAGAGAGAGGGAGAGAGAGAGAGAGAGAGAGAGAGAGAGAGAGAGAGAGAGAGAGAGACTGTAGCCCCGTTTACGTGAACATTTTTGTTCTAATCGGAATGAATTTATTTCGATCATTCAATCCAGATATATTGTTTAAAGTTTACATGACTGTTACAAAAATGACTCAGAGTTGGATGTTACAAACAATCCAAATAAGTGTTTACATGGCAATTGGAAAAGGACTGCACCGCCCCTTTCAATCTCATTGGAATTCCAATTTCATTTTTTTACGATCAAGGTGTTTCCATGAGTATCTCAATTCTGATTGAGGCATGAATCCTATTCTAAAGTTATTCAATGTGCCCATGTAAACCCACCTAATGAGACAGGTTTGATTTGAATGTGACGCAGGGGGGTTGTCTGGAGGTTGCATATACACTGCATGGACACACCCACACACACACACACACACACACACACACACACACACACACACACACACACACAGGAGGTTGTACACAGCTTGGATGCAACGCCATGGACACAAACCCTGAAGAAGGCATTTAGCTAATACTTATTGGAGTTGGACTTTTAAAATGCTTGTAGCCCTATAAAATGAACCATTCAATCCACTGGAGTGCCTGGGTATGGATTTTACATGCAAAGAACCTTTCTGACATAATTTCACCATTACTTTCTCTTAAGGTCTGATCTGCTGTTGGGTCGTACCAATATGGTGATGACCTTCAGGGACCTGTTGGCCAGCGAGTCTGTGACGTTGCTGGAACCTTTGCCCTTGTGGCTCTCAGTCATATTCAAGCCGTTTAGAGGATCCCACGTTCCAATCTAAGGGGGTGAAGCACACAGACAGGCTCAGTATGGAGACACAGAAGAGGTGTTCTACCCAGGATTACGAATAAGAAAGAACATGCGCTCACACACACACACACACACACACACACACACACACACACACACACATGCATGCGCACACACACACACACACACACACACACACACACACACACACACACACACACACACACGCATGCATGCGCACGCGCACACACACACACAAAAATACACACACACACACACACACACACAGGCGTGCACACACACACACACACACACACACACACACACACACACACACACCTGCGCACACACACACCATGTTTTATGACACCGTTATTTGACCTCTTCATCATACAGACTGAGACAGACATGTCATCAACATGCCATGGGGCAGTCTGTTATTTGTCATTGTGATAGTAGATGTCAGAATCATTATAACAATGTCATGACATCATCATATCATATCTCTCTTTAACACACACACAGACACACAAGCAGACTCACACAAACACATACACACACCTTTTCCAGTCCCTCCTCCTTCAGACTGATGACGTCCAGGTCAAAGTCTGTGCGGAGACCGTTGGTTTTGTTGAAGAGGATCCGACCAGTGAGGCCATCCCACTGGGCCTAAAGACAGACCAATCAGATTATCCCACTGACAAACAACTTCCTACTTATCTGAAATATGTGTCCTGTTGACATTACCAAGTCAATCATGAACATATTCTCTGTATTGTACAAATAACCTTGTTTCTAGTGTCAAGAGCTAGACAGACATGCATGGCTGCAAAAAATGACTTAAGTTACACAAATTCTTTTGTGCTTTCCCGTTTTGGCTAACTTCTTTTTCACATCTTTGATAAATCCAGACAGTCCAACAAGCTACATGAGATTTTAATCTGGTGTCAAGAGCTGAACCGACAGGCCTGGCTGCTAAAAATAACTCAAATAAGTAGCGCTGCCCATTTCCAGTGCAGTGTATTACTGTAGCAGAGGACGCGGGCCAAAGGGATGCTGAGCCATTTTGGGAAATGGAACTGTCCATGGTGCTGACGGCTGCAGGCGAGATGCTCGCTGCTGTGTTGCTCTGCTGTAATTACACCTGTTGTGCTCTTACAGCTCAGGTCCCCTCGGGGCCGTTTGGCTCGCCGTGTCCGCTGCGGCCGGCCAGCCTCGTTAAGCTTGTTAGGCTCGTTAAGCTCGTTAAGGGTTACCTCTTTGATGAGGCTGATGAAGCGGCCGCCAAAGCGCCAGGGCTTGTGGCGGTTGCACTGCAGGGAGCTGACGGTCATCTGCTGCGTCTGCTGCACGGCCACGGCCACTACGTGCACCGCGTCATACATCAGAGCAGCGTCCGTCTACGGAGAGGGGGAGCGAGAGAGGGAGAAGGAAAGAGAGAGTTAGG